>NC_029790.2:89836102-89844122 GCF_000816755.2 Arachis ipaensis
GCTAGAGGAATTCAGATTCACTGCTTTCGAAAATGCCAAGCTTTATAAAGAAAAATAAAAAAAGTGGCATGATAGAAAGCTTTCATCTAGAATCTTTGAACCAGGACAAAAGGTTTTGTTGTTTAACTCTAGGCTCAGGCTATTCCCCGGGAAACTGAAGTCCCGGTGGAGGAGACCATATGTGATTACAAGTTTATAACCATATGGTTATGTGGAGCTTCAAGATATTGACTCTGACAAGAAGTTCATTGTTAATGGACAGAGAATCAAGCACTATCTTGAAGGCAATGTTGAGCAAGAGTGCTCAAGGCTGAAGCTAGATTAAAAGCTCAGCAAGGTCTAGCTAAGGACATTAAAGAAGCACTTGTTGGGAGGCAACCCAATTTTTATTTATTTTCATGGTTTTTCATGTTTTATTAGGTTCATGATCATGTGGAGTCACAAAATAAATATTAAAAATTGAAAACGGAATCAAAAACAGCAGAAGAAAAATCACACCCTGGAGGAGGATCTCACTGGCGTTTAAACGCCAGTAAGAAGCATCTGGCTGGCGTTCAACGCCAGAACAGAGCATGGTTCTGGCGCTGAATGCCCAAAATGGGCAGCATCTGGGCGTTTGAACGCCAGAATTGCACCCTGGAGAAGAGCTGGCGCTGAACGCCCAGAACAAGCATGGTTCTGGCGTTCAACGCCAGAAATGGGCAACAAATGGGCGTTCAACGCCCAAAACAAGCACCAATCTGGCGCTGAACTCCCAGAGTTGTGTGCAAGGGCATTTTGCATGCCTAAATTGGTGTAGGGATGTAAATGCCTTGACACTTCAAGATCTGTGGACCCCACAGGATCCCCACCTTCCCTCCTCATAATCCTAGTTTTTTTCCACATCTTCTTCTTCATCTATTCCTTCTTCTTTTGCTCGAGGGCGAGCAACATTCTAAGTTTGGTGTGGTAAAACAATTATGTGAAGGATCTATAGCTCAGTGGTAGAACATGTGGCTACAAATCAAGAGATCCTTGAGATACCTCAGGGGATACACTTCCCTCCACATAATTATTGGAAGCAATTGAGGATAGAAATACCAAAAATCACTGGGAATCAAGCCACAAAGGCAAGGAAGAGACATAGAAGCGTTCAAGAACATCATTGGTTCCTCAAGAAGGAAATGCCATCATCACTAAGGTGGACTCGTTCCTTGTTCTTACTTTCTCTGTTTTTCGTTTTCTCTATGTTAAGTGCTTATCTCTGTTTGTGTCTTCATTACATGATCATTAGTAGTTAGTAACTTTGTCTTAAAGTTATGATTGTCCTATGAATCCATCACCTCTCTTAAATGAAAAATGTTTTAATTCAAAAGAACAAGAAGTACATGAGTCTCGAATTTATCCTTGAACTTAGTTTAATTATATTGATGTGGTGACAATGCTTCTTGGTTTCTGAATGAATGCTTGAACAGTGCATATGTCTTTTGAAGTTGTTGTTTAAGAATGTTAAATATGTTGGCTCTTGAAAGAATGATGACAAGGAAACATGTTATTTGATAATCTGAAAAATCATAAAAATGATTCTTGAAGCAAGAAAAAGCAGCAAAGAACAAAGCTTGCAGGAAAAAAAAAAAAAGAAGAAGAAAAAATGGCAAAAAAAAAAAACAAGCAGAAAAATCCAAAAGCTCTTAAAACCAAAAGGCAAGAGCAAAAAGCCAATAGCCCTTAAAACCAAAAGGCAAGGGTAAATAAAAAGGATCCCAAGGCTTTGAGCATCAGTGGATAGGAGGGCCTAAAGGAATAAAATCCTGGCCTAAGCGGCTAAACCAAGCTGTCCCAAACCATGTGCTTGTGGCATGTGGGGACAAGCAACAATTTAAGTTTGGTGTTGTGATGAGCGGATAATTTATACGCTTTTTGGCATTATTTTTAGTATGTTTTTAGTAGAATCTGGCTACTTTTAGGGATGTTTTCATTAGTTTTTATGTTAAATTCACATTTCTGGACTTTACTATGAGTTTGTGTGTTTTTCTGTGATTTCAGGTATTTTCTGGCTGAAATTGAGGGACTTGAGCAAAAATCAGATTCAGAGGTTGAAGAAGGACTCCTGATGCTGTTGGATTCTGACCTCCCTGCACTCAAAATGGATTTTTTGAAGCTACAAAACACAAAATGGTGCGCTTTCAATTGCGTTGGAAAGTAGACATCCAGGGCTGTCCAGCAATATATAATAGTCCATACTTTGCTCAAGTTTAGACGATGCAAACGGCGTTCAACGCCAGCTCTCTGCCCAATTCTGGCGTCCAGCGCCAGAAACAGGTTGCAAAGTGGAGTTCAACGCCCAAAATGGCACAAAAGTTGGCGTTCAACTCCAAGAATGACCTCTCCACGTGTAGACTTCAAGCTCAGCCCAAGCACACACCAAGTGAGCCCCGGAAGTGGATTTATGCATCAATTACTTATTTCTGTAAACCCTAGTAGCTAGTTTATTATAAATAGGACTTTTTACTATTGTATTCGACATCTCATGACATTTTAGATCTAAACTTTGTACTCTTTGACGGCATGAGTCTCTAAACTCCATTGTTGGGGGTGACGAGCTCTGCTGTGTCTCGATGAATTAATGCAAGTATTTCTGTTTTTCATTCAAACATGCGTGTTCCTATCTAAGATATCCATTCGCGCCTAACTATGGAGAAGGTGATGATTAGTGACACTCATCACCTTCCTCAATCCATGAACGTGTGTCTGACAATCACCTCCGTTCTACATTAGATTGAATGAATATCTCTTAGATTCCTTAATCAGAATCTCCGTGGTATAAGCTAGATTGATGGCGGCATTCATGAGAATTCGGAAAGTCTAAAACTTGTCTGTGGTATTCCGGGTAGGATTCAGGGATTGAATGACTGTGACGAGCTTCAAACCCGCGAGTGCTGGGCGTAGTGACAGACGCAAAAGGAGGGTGAATCCTATTCCAGCACGATCGGGAACCTCAGATGATTAGCCGTGCTGTGACAGAGCATTTGGATCATTTTCACAAGAGGAGGGGATGTAACCATTGACAACGGTGATGCCCCAACACACAGCTTGCCATAGAAGGACGTGCGTATGTGAATTAGAGGACGAAGGAAAGTAGAGATTCAGAAGACAAAGCATCTCCAAAACTCCAACATATTCTCCATTACTGCATAACAAGTAACCTTTAACCCATGCTCTCTTGTTTATTCGCAATTCAACTGATAAATACAATTGACTTCCTGACTAAGAATTGCAAGATAACCATAGATTGCTTCAAACCAACAATCTCCGTGGGATTCGACCCTTACTCACGTAAGGTATTACTTGGACGACCCAGTGCACTTGCTGGTTAGTGGTACGAGTTGTGGAAAGTGTGATTCACAATTCGTGCACCAGGAACCGACAGATGATTAGCCGTGTAGTGACAGCGCACATAGACCCCTTTTCACTGAGAGGATGGATGGTAGCCATTGACAACGGTGATCCACCAACACACAGCTTGCCATGGAAGGAACTTTGCACTTTTGCATGCATGAAGGAAGAGGAATACAAGAGAAAAGCTGAAATTCAGAAGAGAAAGCATCTCCAAAACCCCAACATACTCTCCATTACTGCATAACAAGTATTTATTTCATGCTCTTTTATTCCTCGCGATTCAATTTGATAAGTGAATTTTTTTCCTGACTAAGAGCTACAAGGTAACCATAGATTGCTTCAAACCAACAATCTCCGTGGGATTCGACCCTTACTCACGTAAGGTATTACTTGGACGATCTAGTGCACTTGCTGGTTAGTGGTACGAGTTGTGAAAAGTGTGATTCACAATTCGTGCACCAAGTTTTTGGCGCCGTTGCCGGAGATTGTTCCAGTTTGGACAACTGGCGGTTTATTTTGTTGCTTAGATTAGGAAAAAAAATTTTCTTTTAAAATTTTCGAAATTTGTGTTCTTTGTTCTTCCTTCATCTTCAAGTTGTTCTTGTTTATTTTTCTTGTTTTTCGTGTGCCTTTTCAAAATATTAGTTTTCAAAAAAAAAAAATTTATTCTTAGTTATTAAAAAATACTTCTTCAAAACAAGTGTTATATTTACTGCCCAATTGGCTAGAGCGTTGGTCTATGTTCTTGGTAATTGGGTATCTTCTTTTTAAAAGTCTTTTTTTCAAAAATAATTTTTCTATTAAATCTTGTGCCAAACTTTAAGTTTGGTGTTTTCTTGTTGATTTTTCTTTGATTTTCGAAAATTTTATTTTGGTTTTCTAAAAATTTTAAGTTTGGTGTTCTACCTTCATGTTCTTGTTGTTCTTGTGATTCTTCGAAGTGTTCTTGAGTCTTCCTTGTGTTTTGATCTTAAAATTTTTAAGTTTGGTGTTCCTTGGTGTTTTCCCTCCAAAATTTTCGAAAACAAGGAGCATTAGATCTAAAAAATTTTAAGTTGTGTGTCTTTTATGCGTTTTTCTCTCTCATCATAAAATTCAAAAATAAAAAAAATATCTTTTCTTCATTCCACTCATAATTTTCGAAAAATTAACATTACATTAGTCATCAAATTTAAAAATCATATCTTTTTCAAATCATATCTTTTCCAATCAAATCCTCTCAATCATATCTTTTTCAAAACTTCCTAACCATTTTTCTTCTTTCTCTCTCTTCATTTTTCGAAAATCTTCACCCATCTTTATTTATTTTATTTTAGTTTATTTTATTTTCGAAATAAATAAATAAATAAATAAATAAAAATATTTTTTTTATTTTACATCATCTCCCTTTCTCCATCATGCATCTAAGTAGAAATGAACAGTCCAGAAGGACTCTAGGGTCATATGCTAACCCCACTACTGCTTCATATGGGAGTAGTATCAGTATACCCTCCATTGGAGTCAGTAGCTTTGAGCTTAATCCTCAGCTTATTATCATGGTGCAGCAAAGTTGCCAGTATTCCGGTCTTCCACAAGAAGAACCTACAGAGTTTCTGGCACAGTTTTTACAAATTGCTGACACAGTCCATGATAAGGAAGTAGATCAAGATGTCTACAGACTATTACTGTTTCCATTTGCTGTAAAAGACCAAGCTAAGAGGTGGTTAAATAACCAACCTAAGGCTAGCATAAGGACATGGAAACAGCTGTCAGAAAAATTCCTGAATCAATATTTCCCTCCAAAAAGGATGACACAGCTAAGGCTGGACATCCAAGGCTTTAAACAAAGAGATAATGAATCTCTTTATGATGCTTGGGAGAGATACAGAGAGATGCTAAGAAAATGCCCCTCTGAAATGTTTTCAGAGTGGGTTTAGTTAGACATTTTCTATTATGGGCTTACAGAAAGAGCTCAGATTTCTCTAGATTACTCAGCTAGTGGATCTATCCACATGAGAAAGACAATTGAAGAAGCTCAAGAGCTCATTGATACAGTTGCCAGAAATCATCATCTGTACCTAACCAGTGAACCTTCTATGAAAGAAGAGGGTAGAACAGTGACTGCTAAACTGAGTCCTGCAGAACAAGCTACTGAATTCAATCAACAATTGGATTTTCTAACAAAACAGTTAGCCGAATTCAAAGAGAGACTACAAGAGACAAGAATGGCTAATAAAATATGGAAGTACAATTAAAGCAAACAAAGCAGCAGCTGTCAAAACAAATAACAGAAGAGTGCCAAGCAGTTCAATTGAGAAGTGGGAAAACATTAGATGCCCCACCTCAAGGTAGCAGGAAGCCAAGAAATGAGCAAACTACCCAAAATCCATCTGAGGACAGTAAGAGCCCGGAGAGGAATAATTCTAGCAATCAAACGCCAGAAATTGGGTGGAAAGCTGGCGTTGAACGCCCAAACCACGCTCAGTCCTGGCGTTCAACGCCAGAAGCAAGCAAGGAATTGGCGTTGAACGCCCAAAAGAAGTACAGTTCTGGCGTTCAAACGCCAGGAACAAGTAAGGAGTTGGCGTCCAACGCCACTCCAGCTTCTGACTCTGGCAATCAAATGTCAGTGAGGGATTAGACACACACCAGTGCTGATAACAACCCCTCTAAACGGGCCTCTCCAACCACCTCTGTAGGAAGTAAACCTGCAGGAACTAAGGTTGAGGAATACAAAGCCAAGATGCCTTATCCTCAAAAACTTCACAAAGAGGAGCAGGATAAGTAATTTGCTCGCTTTGCAGACTATCTTCGGACTCTTGAAATAAAGATTCCGTTTGCAGAGGCACTTGAGTAAATACCTTCTTATACCAAGTTCATGAAAGAGATCTTGAGTCATAAGAAGGATTGGAGAGAAACTGAAAGAGTTCTCCTCACTGAAGAATGTAGTGCAGTCATTCTAAAAAGCTTCCTAGAAAAGCTTAAGGATCCCGGGAGCTTTCTGATACCATGCACACTAGAGGGTAATTGCACCAAGACAGCTTTATGTGATCTTGGAGCAAGCATCAATCTAATACCTGCATCCACTATCAGAAATCTTGGTTTAACTGATGAGTCAAACCAACCCGGATATGTCTCCAACTTGCTGATGGCTCCATTAAATACCCATCAGGCGTGATTGAGGACATGATTGTCAGGGTTGGGCCATTCTCCTTCCCCACTGACTTTGTAGTGCTGGAAATAGAGGAGCACAAGAGTGCTACTCTCATCCTAGGAAGACCTTTCCTAGCAACTGGGCAAACTCTCATTGATGTCCAAAAGTGGGAAGTCACCCTAAGAGTCAATGAGGATGAGTTTAAGTTGAATGCTGTCAATGCCAGGCAGCATCCAGACACACCAAAAGACTGCATGAAAGTTGATCTTATTGACTCTTTGGTAGAGGAGATCAACAAGGCTGAGAGTCTCGAATCAGAGTTGGAAGATATCTTTAAAGATGTTCAACCTGATCTTGAGGATTCAGAGGAATTGAAAGAGCCTCTGAAATTTCCTCAGGAAGAAGAAAAACCTCCTAAACCCGAGCTCAAACCATTACCACCATCCCTGAAATATGCATTTCTGGGAGAAGGTGACACTTTTCCAGTGATCATAAGCTTTGCTTTAAATCCACAGGAAGAGGAAGCACTAATTCAAGTGCTAAGGACACACAAGACAGCTCTTGGGTGGTCCATAGGTGACCTTAAGGGCATAAGCCCAGCTAGATGCATGCACAAGATCTTATTGGAGGACAATGCTAAGCCAGTGGTTCAACCACAGAGGCGGCTAAATCCAGCCATGAAGGAAGTGGTGCAGAAAGAGGTCACCAAATTACTAGAGGCTGGAATTATTTATCCTATTTCTGATAGCCCCTGGGTGAGCCCTGTCCAAGTTGTCCCCAAAAAGGGAGGCATGACAGTGGTTCATAACAAAAAAATGAACTGGTTCCTACAAGAAAAGTTACAGGGTGGCACATGTGTATTGACTACAGAAGGCTCAATACAGCCACTAGAAAGGATCCTTTTCCTTTACCATTCATAGACCAGATGCTAGAAAGACTAGCAGGTCATGATTATTACTATTTTTTGGATGGCTATTCAGGCTACAACCAAATTGCAGTAGATCCCCAGGATCAAGAGAAAACAGCATTCACATGTCCATCTGGAGTGTTTGCTTACAGAAGGATGCCATTTGGGCTGTGTAATGCGCCTGCAACCTTTCAGAGATGCATGCTCTCTATTTTCTCTGATATGGTGGAAAAATTTCTGGAAGTCTTCATGGATGACTTCTCAGTATATGGAGACTCATTCAGCTCATGTCTTGATCACCTGACACTGGTTTTGAAAAGATGCCAAGAGACCAACCTGGTTTTAAACTGGGAAAAATATCACTTTATGGTGACTGAAGGGATTGTCCTTGGACATAAAATTTCAAACAAGGGAATAGAGGTAGATCAAGCTAAAATAGAAGTAATTGAAAAATTACCACCACCTGCCAATGTTAAGGCAATCAGAAGCTTTCTAGGGCATGCAGGATTCTATAGGAGGTTTATAAAGGATTTTTCAAAAATTGTAAAACCTCTAAGCAACCTGCTAGCTGCTGACACACCATTTGTGTTTGACACAGAGTG
>NC_029790.2:89844147-89862197 GCF_000816755.2 Arachis ipaensis
CTGATCATCTGTCCCGAATAGAGCCAGTAGAAGGGGTGCCCTCTCCCTCTATTGAAATCTCTGAAACCTTTCCTGATGAGCATTTGTTTGCCATTCAGGAAACACCATGGTTTGCAGACATTGCAAACTATAAAGCTGCAAGGTTCATACCCAAGGCGTACAGCAGGCAACAAAAGAAAAAATTAATTTCTGATGCAAACTACTACTTGTGGGATGAACCCTATCTCTTTAAGAGATGTGCAGACGGAATAATCCGTAGGTGTGTGCCTAGAGAAGAAGCACAGAGCATCTTATGGCATTGCCATGGGTCACAATATGGAGGTTATTTCGGAGGTGAGCGAACAGCCACCAAGGTCCTCCAATGTGGTTTCTATTGGCCTACACTCTACAGAGATTTCCGAGAGTTTGTACGTAACTGTGACAGTTGCCAGAGAGCTGGTAATTTGCCTCATAGTTACGCCATGCCTCAACAAGGAATCTTGGAGATTGAGTTGTTTTGATGTATGGGGAATTGATTTCATGGGGCCTTTCCCACCATCATACTCAAACACTTATATTCTGGTGGCAGTTGACTATGTATCAAAATGGGTAGAGGCCATTGCCACACCCACCAATGATACTAAAACAGTGCTGAAGTTCCTCCAGAAATATATATTCAGCAGGTTTGGTGTCCCTAGGGTACTAATCAGTGATGGGGGCACTCACTTCTGCAACAAACAGCTTTACTCTGCCATGGTCCGGTATGGGATTCACCACAAGGTGGCGACTCCATAACATCCACAGACAAATGAGCAAGCTGATGTTTCTAACAGAGAACTGAAAAGAATCCTGGAACGGACTGTAAGTACCCGTAGAAAGGATTGGGCACGAAGCTTGGATGATGCTCTCTGGGCTTACAGAACAGCATTCAAGACTCCTATAGGGACCTCTCCGTACCAACTTGTGTATGGTAAGGCTTGTCACCTGCCCATGGAACTGGAACATAAGGCCTACTGGGCAACCAGATTCCTAAACTTTGATGCCAAATTAGCTGGAGAAAAAAGATTGCTCCAGCTGAATGAGCTAGAGGAATTCAGATTCACTGCTTTCAAAAATGCCAAGCTTTATAAAGAAAAATCTAAAAGGTGGCATGACAGAAAGCTGTCATCTATAATCTTTGAACCAGGACAAAAGGTTCTATTGTTTAACTCTAGGCTCAGGCTATTCCCAGGGAAACTGAAATCCCGGTGGAGGGGACCATATCTGATTACAAGTGTATCACCATATGGTTATGTGGAGCTTCAAGATATTGATTCTGATAAGAAGTTCATTGTTAATGGACAGAGAATCAAGCAATATCTTGAAGGCAATGTTGAGCAAGAGTGCTCAAGGCTGAAGCTAGATTAAAAGCTCAGCAAGGTCTAGCTAAAGACAATAAAGAAGCGCTTACTGGGAGGCAACCCAGCCATTGGGAAGACTTTTTCTGTTCTTTTGCCATATTCTTGATTTTATTTGTTTATATAAAGTGCATTGCTACTAAGGTAAAGAGTCAATTGTATAAGTTCACAGGGTTACAGAAGGATTCAACACACAAAACAGAGAAAGAGAGCTCACTGGCAAGAAAACGCCAGTAAAAGTCTGTTTTGGGCATTCAACGCCCAAAAGAAGCATCCACTGGGCGTTGAACGCCAGTAAGGATAGCTATCTGGGCGTTAAACGCCAGAAAGAAGCATCTTCTGGGCATTGAACGCCAGAAAGAAGCTCCTTCTGGGCGTTTAACGCCAGATTTACAGCGTCATGGGCGTTCAGAAAAACGCCCAGTGACAAAGGAGTTCCTGGCGTTCAACGCCAGAAAGAAGCAACAACGGGGCGTTGAACGCCCAGGAGAAGCAGCAATTGGGCGTTAAACGCCCAAAACATGCAGCGTTTGGGCGTTTAACGCCAGGATATTGTGGAGGAGGTAAATTCGTTTTTACTTCATATTTTTCATTTTAATTTTAATTTTCATGTTTCAATTCATGATTTCTTGCATAAACATGTTACAAACCCTGATTTCTAAAATCCCTAATTTCTAAAAACCCTACTTTAAAAATATCAAATGTATCTTAATCCATAAACACAAATTCTTTTTCAATCCAATCCAACTCTTTTTCAAAATTTCCAAAACAAATCTATCTCTTTTCCTTCTAAAATCCTTTCAACTCATCAATATCTTTTTCAAATCTCCACATTATCTTTTTCAAAATTTAAATTCATCTTTTTCAAATATCTTTCATATCTTTTCAATTTTAAATCACATCTTTTCATATCATACTTATTTTTTTTATAAATCATATCTTCTATCTTATCTTTTTTTTTTAAATTTTCGAAAACCCACCCCCTCCCTTTTAAATCCACATTCGGCCTCCCTCCCCTCATCCACCATTCGACACTAGCTCTCCTTCTATCCCTCTCCTTTCTTTTCTTTGGCTTGAGGACAAGCAAACCTCTAAGTTTGGTGTGTTTATCCGTGATCACTAAATTATACCCACCAAGATCATGGCTCCTAAAGGAAAACAAACCACTCCAAGAGGCAAGAAAGAGAGTATTCCAAAACCACTTTGGAATCAAGCAAAGTTCTTAACCAAAGAACATTCAGACCATTACTATAAAATAATGGGTCTAAGATCAGTGATCCCAGAAGTCAAGTTCGATCTAAAGGAAGATGAATATCTGGAGATCCAAGAGCAGATTCGAAACAGGAACTGGGAAGTCCTAGCTAATCCTGAAATAAAAGTGGGAAGGAATATAGTTCAGGAGTTCTACGCTAATCTATGGCAAACAGAAAGGGCAGAGAATATCTGGAACTGCCCTCTATGACTATAGGACTATGGTCAGAGGAAAGATTGTTCACATCCACCCTGACAAAATCAGGGAGATCTTTAAGCTACCTCAGCTGAAAGATGACCCAGACTCCTTCAATAGGAGAATGATGAGAACAAACAAGGGCCTGGATAAGATTCTAGAGGATATATGCATCCCTGGAGCCAGGTAGACCATCAGTAGCAAGGGTGTCCCAAATCAACTCAAGAGAGAAGATCTCAAACCAGTCGCCAGATGATGGCTGGACTTCATCGGGCATTCTATATTGCCCACTAGCAACCGTTCTGAAGTTACCGTCAAAAGAGCAGTGATGATCCATTGCATTATGTTGGGAAAAGAAGTGGAAGTTCATCAACTGATTCCATCTGAATTTTACATACTTGAAAACAAGAACTCCAAGGATGCCAGGTTGGCTTATCCAAGCCTAATCTCTATGCTCTGAAAAGATGTTGGAGTAAGGATGGGAATAACGGAGTACATTTCAGTAGAGCAACCAATCACTAAAACCACAATGAAAAAACAACAAATGCAGGATGACCCCATCAAGAGGAGGGCGCAAGAATTCCTCCCGGAAGTCCCTCAATTTGAATATTGGGAACAGCTTGAAGCATCTGTCACCAAGTTGCAAGAATCTAAGGACCAAATAAATGAATAACAGCAAAATCAAAACAGTATGCTCTGCAAACTACTCAGGGAACAAGAAGAGCAAGGGCGTGACTTAAAGGAACTGAAGCGTCAGAAGTTATCTCTTGAAGGACCAAGCACTCCACAGACTAGAGAAACATCCACATCTCAAACTCAAGGTTGTTGAGCTCTAATCTTAACTTTAACTCTGTGATAATTGTTCTTATTTGAGTTTTACCTTAGAAGTTATAGTAGTAATTAGTAGTTATTTTATCTCCAATTAAGCTATAATTTATTTTTCTCATCATCATTAAACATGAATAAAATAGAAGATTCTCTTTAGAATAAGGAGGCAATATTTTTCGAAATTTTAATAAAACAAATTCTAATTGTTTACATGTGGTGGCAATGCTTTCTGCCTTCTGAATGAATGCCTGAACAGAGCATATGTCTTTGGAATTTGATGTTCTTGAATGTTAAATGTGTTGGCTCTTGAAAGAATAATGAACATGAGACATGTTATTGATAATCTGAAAAATCATAAAAATGATTCTTGAAGCAAGAAAAAGCAGTGAATACAAAGCTTGCAAAAAAAAAAAAGCAAGCAGAAAAAGCCAATAGCCCTTAAAACCAAAAGGCAAGGGTAATAAAAAGGATCCAAGGTTTTGAGTATACTGAAATAGGAGAATCAATAACACTATCTGAATTCTAAGTTCCTATAGATGCCAATCATTCTGAGCTTCAATGGATAAAGTGAGATGCCAAAACTGTTCGGAAGCAAAAAGCTACTAGTCCCGTTCATTTAATTAGAATCTGAGCTTCACTCAAAAACTCTGAGATATTATTGCTTCATGACTTATTTGTATTCTATTTTATTTGTCTAGTTGCTTGGGGACAAGCAACAGTTTAAGTTTGGTGTTGTGATGAGCGAATATTTTATACGCTTTTTGGGGTTAATTTCATGTAGTTTTCAGGATGTTTTAGTTAAGTTTTTAGTATATTTTCATTAGTTTCTAAGAAAAATTCATATTTCTGGACTTTACTATGAGTTTGTGTGTTTTTCTGTAATTTCAGGTATTTTCTGGCTGAAATTGAGGGAGCTGAGCAAAAATCTGATTCGGGCTGAAAAAGGATTGCGGATGCTGTTGGATTCTGACATCTTTGCACTCGGAATGGATTTTCTGGAGCTACAGGAGTCCAATTGGTGCGCTTCTAATTTCTTGGAAAGTAGACATCCAGGGCTTTCCAGCAATATATAATAGTCCATACTTTGCTCAAGGATAGACGATGTAAACTGGCGTTCAACGCTAGTTCCATGTTGCAGTCTGGCGTCCAGCGCCAGAAACAGGTTACAAGTTGGAGTTCAACGCCAGAAACAGGTTACAACCTGGCATTGAATGCCCAAAACAGCCCAGGCACGTGAGAAGCTTTAGTCTCAGCCCAGCACATACCAAGTGGGCCCCAGAAGTGGATTTCTGCACTATCTATCATAGTTTACTCATTTTCTGTAAACCTAGGTTACTAGTTTAGTATTTAAACAACTTTTAGAGATTTATTTTGTATCTCATGACATTTTAGATCTGAACTTTGTAATCTCTGACGGCATGAGTCTCTAAACTCCATTGTGGGGGGTGAGGAGCTCTGCTGTGTTTCGATGAAGTAATGCAACTATTTCTGTTTTCCATTCAAACATGCGTGTTCCTATCTAAGATATTCATTCGCACTTAATTATAGAGAAGGTGATGATCCGTGACACTCATCACCTTCCTCAATCCATGAACGTGTGTCCGATAACCACCTCTGTTCTACATCAGATTGAATGAGTATCTCTTAGATTCCTTAATCAGAATCTTTGTGGTATAAGCTAGATTGATGGCGGCATTCATGAGAATCTGGAAAGTCTAAACCTTGTCTGTGGTATTTCGAGTAGGATTCTGGGATTGGATGGCTGTGACGAGCTTCAAAATCGCGAGTGTTGGGCGTAGTGACAGATGCAAAAGGATCAATGGATCCTATTCCAACACGAGTGGGAACCGACAGATGATTAGCCGTGTAGTGACAGCGCACGTGGACCCCTTTTCACTGAGAGGATGGATGGTAGCCATTGACAACGGTGATCCACCAACACACAACTTGCCATGGAAGGAACTTTGCACTTTTGCATGCATGAAGGAAGAGGAATACAAGAGAAAAGCTGAAATTCAGAAGACAAAGCATCTCCAAAACCCCAACATACTCTCCATTACTGCATAACAAGTATTTATTTCATGCTCTTTTATTCCTCGCGATTCAATTTGATAAGTGAATTTTTTTCCTGACTAAGAGCTACAAGGTAACCATAGATTGCTTCAAGCCAACAATCTCCGTGGGATTCGACCCTTACTCACGTAAGGTATTACTTGGACGACCCAGTGCACTTGCTGGTTAGTGGTACGAGTTGTGAAAAGTGTGATTCACAATTCGTGCACCAGTTTCATATACCATTTTGTTCACTAAGTCTACCTACACATCAATCAATGTCCATGCATTATCCAATTTCCCAATTGCTTGATTAATTGCTTGAATGTTTTCATGCCTCTTCACTACTTGTGTGGTTGACTTAACCCACAAGTCTTTTAAAGTATCTCAAGCACACTAGAATGAGTGAAGTGCATGTTTTCTTTTGTATAATTGTGACATGATTTTTAAATACTAGGGTGTGAGTTCTAAACCGCATGCAAGTTAGGATCCACACACTTATTTTTCATTAATGTCACACTAATTCACTCACTCATTTCTAGTGATTTACCTCATTCCAACAATCCATGCTTCCTTGCTTGTGCATTTACTTGTCTTATTATCTCCTGTTTTCTATGTTCAGGATGAGTCATCATAAGCAAAAACAGAAACGGGAGAAGAACACGCAGTATCGGTTGACCTACCAACTGAAGGTAACAACTAGAAAGTCGCCGAACCCCCTTGTTCATCTTTGGATGCGCCGAGGACGGTGCAAACTTTTAAGTGTGGGGAGGTCATCCGACCACTCGGCGTTTTTGGGTAACAAATTTCTAATCCCAACACTTTTGCATTTCATTTTAGGATTTTTAGTTGCATTTTCTTATTTTGCATATGTATATATTAAGCTTAGTCAAAATCATGATATTTTCCAAGGATTTTATCTATAGGGCACCCCAATTGATTAAAAATTTTTTTTTTTAAAACTTGCTTGAATTATATACTTTGTGGAACATGATTTTTGAGCTAAGAACACAAGCATGTGAGATTTGAGCCTAATTGCGTGGTTACATCATATATAACCACTTATTTTTATTCTTGTGTGCATTATTCTCTTCCTATGATTGTAATCTTTGATTTGTTTAATTTTATATGTCCATTATTTTGTGTATACATGCATTTATATGATTGAGGCTATTGTTCAAATAGCTCACTTACCCAAATAAGCCTACCTTTTATCTTCCATTGATAATCAATTTGAGCATATGCTTAACCCATTTGTTCTTAATTGTAGCACATTACAAGCCTAAGTGAAAAATAATAAATATCCCTTAATTTGGATCTTTGATTAGCTTAGACTAGTGAGAGTGTTTATCATTTGATTTTGGGAGAGTTGGGAACATTGAGTAGAGATAAAGTGTGTTTTTGTATTTTTGTTGAGAATCTTGGGAATTGGGTACATACTCATGTATTAATCATGTGTAAACCATATGCATTGATGTTCTTGTATATATATTTTAGTTTGAAAAGAAAAAAAATTAATAAAAAAATAATAATAATAAAAAGAAAAAAATGAAAATAAATAATAGAAATAGAAAAAAAAGAAAGACAAAGAATTGCAATAAAAAGGGGACAAAATGCCCCAAAGCAAGGTTCAATAAAAGTCAATGCATATGGGTAGTGATCAAAAAGAGAATGCATGAGTGTGTGAAAAAGTTAAGAATGGGTAGTTAGGTTTGTTTAGAATTGTATAGGTTGTCATAGGTTAGGTGGGAAGTTTAAGTTAATCAAAGATTCAAATCTCAAGCCCACTTGACCATATGCATCCTACCTTGACCCTAACCTCATTACAACCTATGGGAAGTCCTCATGATATTTGTATGCATGCATGAAATAATTGTTGATTGTTAGATGAAAAACAAATCATGGAAAACATGATTAGGGGAGAATTGAGTGAATCAACCCCATACACTTGAGTGCCTAGAGCGGATACACATCCGGTGAGGGTCCGATTGCTCAATTACATGTTTCCACCCATGATCATCTTTTCTTGCAAGTTTGGAAAATTTTTTTAATAATTCAATTCAATTGTGGGTTTGATTTGACTGCTACGGCTTTAGCCCTTGTACTTAAATATGTTTTCTTGGAAGTTGACTTGTTTTGACCAAGTGGATGCATTCATGTAGATAGATTACATATAGATAGATTGCATTTAGTTAGTTTGCATTGAATAAATGTTGATACCCCTTTGCGTCTTTCTTGATTTTAGCATGAGGACATGCTTAGTTTAAGTGTGGGGAGATTTGATAAACCCCAATTTCGTGGTTTATCTTGTGCTTAATTTGGGGGGATTTTATCACCTTTTCCCACATTTATTCAATGAATTAGCATGGTTTTGCAATTCTCCCTTGATTTGTGCTTAAATGTGAAAACATGCTTTTTAGACCCTAAATTGGTGATTTTGATTCATTTTAATTCCATTCGATGCCTTGATGTGTGTGTTGAGTAATTTCAGGTCATAAGGCAGTTATTGGATAGGAGAAATGAGTAGAAAAGCATATAAAGGAGAGAATGCATGAAGAAACAAAGATCGGGAGTGCATCAAAGGACGCGCACGCGCACAAGGCGCGCACGCGCAAAAGTGATCTCGCCCATGGACGCGCACGCGTACATGCCACTTCCACGCGGATGGAGAAATTGCCAATCGACGCGCACATGCACATGGCGCGCACGCGCCAATATTCTTACATGACCCACTTAAAGGCAAAACGCTGGGGGCGATTTCTGAAGCTGCCCAGGCCCAACTCCAACTTGTTTCTGAGTGTATTTCATGCAGAATTGAAGTCCAAGCAAAGGGGAACAATTGTTTGTAGCATTAGCATTATGTAGGTTAGTTTCTAGAGAGAGAAGCTCCCTTTTCTCTCTAGAATTAGGTTAGGTTAATTTCCATCTTAGATCTAGGTTTAATTACATGTTTCCATCTTGTTTCTTTTATGATTTCTTACTTCTACTCTCTCATTCTCATGATTTGTAATGTTAATTTCTCTTTTATGTTCATAGATGCTCTTGTTGGATTTGATTTACTTTTAATGCAATTTAATGTTTGATGCTTCTTTATTGTTGATTTGAGTTGTTTATCTTGTTTCCTTGCAATTTGTAGTTGGTAGATTTTACTATTCTTGCTCATTTACCATGCTTTCCCTTTGTACCCACCAAGTGTTTGACAAAATGCTTGGTTGGGATTTAGAGTAGATTTTTTAGCATTTTTGGCTTGGAAAGAGTAATTAGGCAATCTTGAGTCATAAAAACCCAATTCATGTTGGTGATCTAGAGTTGTTAGCTAATATTGTTTCCATTGACGCTAATATTTTGCTAATTTAATTAGTAAGTTAATTAGGACTTTTGGATTGAGATTAGCTAGTCTTGTTAGACTTTCTCTCATGGAAGATAACCTATATCTTCTTCCAATGTTGGAGATGACGTAATAAGATAAATTCTTGTTTATATTTGTGACATGATTAATTAGTCTTGTTTGACATTCTCCCTATGTGAAGATGACATGATACCTTCTTCCGTTTGTTGGAGTTGACTAAATAAGATGAATTAATCAATGTATGACTAGGATAGAAAGCCTATGATCTCAACCCTTGCCATGAATGTCTCTCTCTTTATTATTTGCTTTCTCTTATTTAGTTGTCCTCTTTAATTACTTGCTTAATTTACTTTTCTTGTCATTTATTTTAGTGCCCCCTTATCAATCAAAAACCCTTTATCCTTTCATAGCCAATAAGCATACACTTCGTTGTAATTCCTTGTCGGACGACCCAGAGTTTAAATACTTCGGTTAATTCTTATTTGGGGTTTGTTACTTGTGACAACCAAATTTTTTATTGGGAGGATTGTTTGTTGGTGTAGAACTATACTTGCAACGAGATTTCAATTGTGAAACAATTTTCTTAAATGAAGGGTCCCCAATGATTTCGTCAATAATCTGGTTCAGTATGTGCAAGGTTGGAGGGTCTGGTTGTTGAACCATCGGGCTTTTGCCCTTATCTTGAGTAGCAATTTGAGAGGAAGAAGCAGCCATTGATGAGCGGAAGGAAGAAACGGGAAAGGAAAATTGTAGTTCCAAAGAAAGCGAAAATCTAGAACTTCAGAGAGTGAGGATTCGAGAAGGAAGAATGATGGTATGAAGTTTTAATTTAAGTAGGATTTACTTCTTAATCGTTGTTACAGGGAATTCAAAAGAAAAGAGGTAACTTCGCGGAGAAGACGAAGTGGTGGAAGAGAGATTGTGAGTCGTGGAAGATGTGTCGAACGGTTGAAAGTTAATGAAAAAATAAATGGCATTTATGATTAATTAGAGTAATTCCCGTTAATTCTTGTTAAAACAAGATTAAGTGTTTAGTCTTCAAAGAGATGATTTCGAAAACAAACACATTAATTCTAGGGGACAATTTGTTAGTCAAAAATAACTAAATTCAAAGAAGGAGGTGAATCGAAGTATTAAGTAAACTTTCGGAGCAGAAGTTAGTAGCAAAGGAAGCATATTTGGGGATGTCAAACAAGAGCTCAATTAGCACAGTAAATTGAAGAATTTCAAAAGTTAAAGATTATCCAATAACTGTTACAGAGTTCATCAAGCAGAAGAGCGGAAATAGTTACCTATGTTTACGCAGATGTGGGGATGTTGTCTCAGAATTGATCAGTTAAAGAAAATGGCTATAAATATTAGAAGACTCGAAAATGCAAGGATTAGAACTTTGCTTCAGAAAATAGTAAAACTCACTTATATCCCAACAAATTTTTGAATCTGCGTTCGAGTTTTTTTTTTTTTTTTTTGTGTAGAAAAAATAAAACTACTTGAAAGTGCATGAAGAGAGATACTTGATTATTGCGATTACAGCGTTTTTGCAGCGGAAAGCCAAAGCTGTAACACCCTAACTACCAAAGCTCACGCTTCCGGCTGCGCGACTGTGATAGCTCAGACATTACGACGACACTTATACTAATTAATACTAAAATATGAGCCTGTTTGAAACTTTAAACCGCAATACCGTTTCCAAAAATACTTTCGTTCGATAACGTACATCCACAAATACCATACAACTTACAAAAGCTCATAAAGAGTACATCCATATACACACACACACATATATATATAATATTACAAGCATTAGACAATACAATTCCTATCCCTCTTACAGAATATCTCAAGAGAAAGGCGAGGGTACAAATAATAGTCTAAAGCAATACAGAGCATTTCAACCACAACTAAATAAACTCTTCGTGACTTCTGCGCCCATATCCTGAAAGGGAAAAATGTAGGGGGGGTGAGAACATCATCCTCGAAAGGGTTTTCAGTAGAGGGTTTTCGGGAATTACCGTAATAGGATACGTGAAGATAAATCATACCAGTGATTAATAACCGTCTTATGCCTCCTTTCAAAAACAACGGTTTACAATAAAAGTAAAGTCGGAAATCTTTTCTGAAAGAGGAACCATTCAATTCTCAAAAACTCAAAAGCCTTTCAAAACGGTTTACCCATACTGAAACAAAATAGCCTTTCATAGTTTATTCCAAACCAGAAACACAAAACCGAAATCAACCATCGGTTCATCTCATTCCAACCACGGCCCTAGGCCCAAACAATCCAACCATCAACCAATCACCACAGTCCAACAGAGTCCCAGTAGCAAACACAAATAGGAAGATGCAAGCAGAAACAAACAGTTATTGCAAGTAGAACAATTAGCAATTAATCACATAGGCAAACCAAGTATAATATGCACACCCAAACAATGTCATATAGATGCGTATGATGCATGTCTATCCCTAGTGGCTGATGATATCATCTGTCGGTTATATAGCCAACCCAACACGTCCTGGTAGCTAAACATGGATAGAAACACCCATCGCGGAGCAAGTAGGTTTGAGCTACAACCCTATTGCTACTACCCGCTCAACCCAGACCCAGTGGAATAACCACTACTGCGGCTACTACCCAAGCGAGTGTTTAAAAGCTCAACCTGGAGCGAGTGGAATCATCACTACTACCGCTACTACCCAAGCGTCACAGTCTCTGACCTGGAGCAAGTGGGACGAACCACAACCCTTGATACTACCCAGGTATCTCAAGCATATATTCATTCAGTCCCAGCCATGGATCAACATCCATCTCAGCCATCCGGCTTAAGTTCATAATTTATAGTCAGCCATACGGCCCATAACTCATTTAGCAATCAGCCATAAATCAATATCATACACAGCCATTTCGGCTCACGGTTCAATCCAGAACCAGCCAATATTCATAATCATACACAGCCATTCCGGCCCATAACAAAACAGCACTTCCACCATTCAACATCATCAAATTCATAAAATCGGCATTTAAGCCTCAAATCACTTTTCTCAAGCCATTTCACTTTGAAATCAAATTTCAACTCTTTTTAGCCTTGGCTTTAAAGATCTCATTTCTCAAATCATCTTAGGCTCATAAGCCACTTTTACTTAAGGAAAATTCCCTTTTTAAAACAAGCCACTCTCGGCTTCCTCTTTTCAAAACTTCCAAAACCATGGAAAGTTAAAGATTCATTTTGAAACATTCAAAATCATCCATCCAACAATGGAATTTCATAACAAAGTTTCTCGGCAGAGTCCTAAGTCTTTAGGGGAGAATAACATAGCTCATTTTGCCAAATTCATTTAAAATCCTTAAAACCTTGACTTTCCGATTTGAGCAGTAAAATAGGATCTAAGTCAAACCGAGTCACGTAATCATTTACTTCTTTCAAAGCCATTTCCTTTACTTAGGCAAAAACCAACTTCAACCCCCATGATAAATTCTAGAACGTTTTAACTGTTCAAAATTGTTTGTCTTGCAAGAATTCAGAATTCAAAGAGTACTTAAAACCTTTCTCAAAACAATTCAAAATGAAACTTGTCAATAGACATTCGGGTTCTTTGAAAGTCATTGAAAGTCCTCTAATTGAAACCCTCAAGTCAAATTCAAAGGCATTACCCTTGTCACATTTAAAACAGCTTTAAAACATAAGTTTCATCTGAATAACTTTTTCCTGAAAGAGATACAATGCCTTTCTTAAGAAGCAAGACTAAATCACAATTTCCTCTTTAATAATTCATTTTAAAAGAGTGAATCATCCTTTTCTTGATAATTCAAATAAAATAGTAGAAGTCTTTAACTCATCATTTTTCCAAACAACATCTCAATAAAGACTCAGATTTTATAGAAATTTCGGCAGCACCTCCCTTATAACTTGGACTTTTGCCACCCGGTTCGGGTCCCAACTAAACCGTTTCACAATCCTTTTCAACAGCCAAAATTTCAAAATCAGTCCAAGGCAAGCCAAAATCCAACAGTCATCTCAATTTCTTATTTCAAGAAAACCGTTTCAACATCAAATCATTATCAGCCGAATAAACCCATTTCTAAAGCTTTAAAGAAACGGTTCAGCGACATTCATTTATCAACAACAAAGCCAGCCAGGCTAAAATCAAGAGTGTATTCTATTTTACACGTTCTCAAGAAAATCCATTCAATTCAAATCAATTTCCAACGGATTCAACTCGATCTCAAAGCTTTAAAAGAATCAATTTCGAAAGCATTTCGTTTCATAAAGCCACACAACAGTCGAGTCAAACAAACACCCATAATCATACAAAACAACCAAACAATACATAGAACTGATACAATCACCAAATACACATCCTCACATTAGTACCCATATGTAATAATTCGAATATACAAAATATAGTTTTCAGAAAGCGCCCCTACCTCAAAACGCAATTCCATAACCCAAACGCCTCATCAAGTCCTTTCTGCCTCAACCCGAACTGACGGCAACCAAAACCTCAGCTCCCAGCCACTTTTGCAATAACCATAGCAACTCTAGTCGCAACATATAATAATCAGGACTTGACCCCACGTTACCAAAACTCATATTCATTAACCAACACAACTGAATACTAACGCAAGGATTTTCGAAACAAAATTACTTACCAAAACTAAGAAAGAACGGCTGAACCGAAACAACGACGGTCTCCGGGCCGGTTCGGCGGCAGCCCGGCAGCCACCCCAAGCGGCAGCGGCGACAAATTCCAATCACGACAACTGAAACCAACACGCAGTGACTATAGTATTCTCAGAATTCAAAAAGGACAGAAACCACAATTAAAACCCTTACCGGCAAACTTTTCCGCCGACGGCAGCAGGGTCTCAAGTGGCAGAAGCTCAACCCAGAGCTCCGGCAATGATTCCGGAAGCCACATAACCACTCTCGGCGACCAGAAACACAGAGATGCAGCTCCCTTCTCCGGCGGCAACACCTGCGGCGGCCTGAACGCATTTTGCCGGCGGCGGTTGGGCTTACCATCATCAGCAGCAGCGAGCTCAGATGGTGGCAGCGGCGTCTTCTCCCCACCAGCGGCAACCCTCGGCGGCGACGCACGGAACTCCTCCAGCGGCAACGAGGGTGGAGCTTCTCCTCAGCCCGTAGCTCGCAGCTCACGTTTCCCCTTTCAACGGCGTTCTTCCGTTCGCGCCTCCAACGGCACCGGCGAGGGCAGCTTCTGTGGCAACGGCAAGGAAGCTCGCGATGGTGACAGGCGGCGTCAGACCCTAGCGCTGGCGGTAGCACGGCGTGAACCCACCTCGCGAGGCCTTCCCGTCAGTCTCTTCCCCTCTCGCCTCAACCCCGATCTGTGACGGAGATGGCCCGCGAACAACGGCGGCAACCTCAACTGGGCAAGACGCGGTGGCAGAACGTTTCCCCACGTGCAGCAGCTCGGCGTCTCGCTCGGAGGCATCGGCGGTGGTGGCGAGTCCTAGTGGCGCCAACAGACATCTCCCTTCTTCCCCTTCCCTCTGCCGTTACTTTTCTGCTTCTGTCTCTTTCCTTTCATGGAAGAAGAGGAAGGAAAGCCGTGTGTGTTGCTGTTAAAAGGGAGCGGCTGCAGCAGTTGTGAGAAACCGGGCCGGGTTAGGGTTTTTAGGGTTAGGGTTTCATTTTTGAAAATTAGGGTTAAGGGCATGGGCATTTTAGTAATTTCACTTAAAATAGGGATAATATAGTAATTAGAAATAAATTCTAATCCAACAATAATAATGTATAAAAATATTATTTGATCCTCAATTTCACATTTTATTTTCAATAAAATGTCCCAACCAAATAATTAGAAATAATATACTTAATTTATTTAATTTCCAAAATAGCAGTATTAATGTTCAAAATATTATTTATCTAATCCAAATCATATAAAATCTTCATTATTTCACAGCTACCAACTTTATAATTCAAATATAGAAAATAATCCAATAATTATGAAATTGGATAATAATCATAACTCATCTCAAATTCAATAAATCAAAACTTGCCTTAATTATCTTTAATAAAATAATTTCTGAAATTAAAGCCATAAATAACTATATGATTTAAAACTTGATCATAATAAGACTTTTCAAAGATTTTGGGTCTTACAAAAGCTAGTTTAGTTGACTTCCATATCTAACAAATACTATATTTGTGGATCAGGAGATAATTGATTAAAGCTTTATGCAGTTCAACCAGATGATAAAGTATTAAAGGTAGTGCAAAGATAGCGTTGACCGGTTTAATGATGATGTTTAATTTCAAGGCTTTTGAGGCCCACAAACAAAGATGCTNTATTTCACACATCCAATATTACAGGTAGATTAATTGGCAAAACATATTAAAAAATTTACAAATTAAGTGGGGCATGAGGAAACGAGATTACACTAATTAAAATCATCGTCATCATCTCCCTTCTTGTTCCAAAGTTTAAATCTGCGACGGGAGAAAAATAATGGACAATATACGTATGTAACTCTACTCATTTTATTGATAATTTGACATAGTAAATATTGGTATTTTTTATTANTTAAATTATCCTTATAAATAATTATAAAAAGATAAATATTATCTTTTTTGTAACTCTTCCTCTATTTTTTTTGGACAATATTCTTTCCTCAAAATAAAGATTATGTCATCATGAATCCAGAGAATATGCCTCCACACCTCCACTTTTTTCTTCACGCAATGACGGTGGTAGTTGTTCATGGTATCAACATCGCTAGCAAAAGAAGAAGACTCACTGTTTGTTTGTGCTTTACTTCATGGTGAGACTCTACCCGACAAAGAATGCAGTCAGCAAATCTAGTGGATATTTTTTTGAAAAGGTTGCCGGAGAAGCTCTTGCTACCACAACTAACAAATCTAGATCTGAAAACCTTGCGCTCAAAGGAAGAAGCAGATGTGGTGGCGGCATGGCTACTGTCAGGAGTATTATCTTCTTCCACAACAACAATGTCGATCCTTGGCTTTTAAACATGAGAGAAGAATCGGAGCAACAGTTATTATTTTTCTTTGGCTTGGAAGTTTCTAAGATCCTTAGGTGACAGCGTTATTTCTAAAGCGCTTAGGGTTGAAGTTGTTGGCAGAAAAAAGAAAGGATGAGACTGCTCATCCCTGTCGCCTTTAGCTCACCGTGGTTCTTTTTCGTCGACATCTTTCCTGTCTTCGACGACACTTCTTCATCCCTTTCTCACGTTCCTCACCTTCTCTACTGCCTCATCCATCGTTGTGGTTCACCGTTCATCGGGGTGATGAGAGGATTTATGCCGGTCTAGAATTTCTTAATAGAAAAGAACTTCGTTGCAAGCATAGTCCAAACCAATAATTAACCCTCAATCAAAGTTTAAAAAGTTGTCACAATACAAATCAAAATAACCAGGACTATTAATCTCGGGTCGTTCTCCCTAGAAATTGCAATCAAGTGCTCAATTATTGGCTAGAAAATATTTTGAGATTTTTTGTAATAAGAGATAAGAAATGTAAATAACAAGAAAGTAAATGACAATTAACTAACAAAGACAAGGAAATTCAAATGATAAAAAGGTCTTGGCAAGGGTTGATGGTTAAGGATTACTATCCTTGATACCAACTACAATATGATAATTACAAGGATTATTCCCACTTTGTCATCCCCAAAAATAGAGAAAAGTCAAGTGAGCTTAATTGATCCTAGTCTATAAGTCCTAGCCACTCACTAATTAATTTAGTGAAAACTAGAATCAATGGAAACAAATTATCAATCACTTGGACATTAGTAACTCAAGGTCACCTAAGTTACCATCCCAAGCCAAGAATAGAAAAATCTACTCTAAAGCCCAACCAAGCATTTTATCAAATACTTGAAAGGCATAAAAGGAAAGTACGGCAAAATTGCAAGAATAATAAAATCTAACAACTACCAATTGCAAGAAATTAACAATAACAACTAAAGAAAGCAATAATAACATGAAAACATAAATTGCATTAATAAAGATCAAAACTAACAAGAGTTCATAAACATGAAAATAACAAAATAAAGGAAATAACAAATAAAACTAAGAGAGCAAAGATATAAGAACAAGAAATAGTAAAGGAAACTAAATCAAAACAATAATTGAAACCTAAATCTATGGAGAGAAGTAATCTAAAATCCTAATTTCTAGAGAGAAGAGAGAGCTTCTCTCTCTAGAATTCTAACCTAAAACATGACTAAACTATTCTATTATGACTACTTAGTTCATTCCCCTTCAATTTTTGGATTCAATAGCATCAGAAATGAGTTGGATTGGGCTTGGATGGGCTCAGAAATTGCCCCCAGTGTATTGCCTTTAGTGAAGTCACGTGCTACTTATCAT
This sequence comes from Arachis ipaensis, assembly GCF_000816755.2. Taxonomy (NCBI): domain Eukaryota; kingdom Viridiplantae; phylum Streptophyta; class Magnoliopsida; order Fabales; family Fabaceae; genus Arachis; species Arachis ipaensis. The sequence goes on from NC_029790.2 coordinate 89,861,553, forward strand.
GCGTACGCTTAGGTCACGCGTATGTGTCACTTGACGAACTCTGGTCACGCACGTGGGTCATGCGTACGCCTCGCATGGCAGATTTTCAAAACTTCATTTCTTCATGAATTCTCCCTTTTGCATGCTTTTCTTCAATTTCTTTCAAGCCATTCTTGCCTTCAAAACCTTAAATCACTCAAACAAACATATCAAAGCATCGAAGAGGAGAGAGGTGAATTAAATTTATCAACCTTTACAACTAAAAAGCATGTTTTCAATCATTAAGCACAATTTAGGGAGAATTACAAAACTATGCTATTTTAGTGAATAAGTGTAAGAAAAGTTGATAAAATCTACCAAATTTAATACAAAATAAACCACAAAATTGTGGTTTATCATGGGGTTCCTCTCTCTTACATCGTGGTGCCTTTCCTTGCTAAATCGCGCCTGTGATATTGCCACATCGCGCATCTGAAATCGTCGCATTGCTATTGCTACTATTGTTGGATCTCTAGAGCTGCTTGGTGTCTTCCGTTCTCCTCGAGGCTCTGTGTGATGACTCTATTCTGGTCTTCTATTCTTGCCTCCAATGTTTCATATATATATATATTTTTTCTTTAAATTTAGATATAAAAATTGTGATAATAGAAAATTTATTATTGGTTC
>NC_029790.2:89862215-89896350 GCF_000816755.2 Arachis ipaensis
GGTATACAAAATGTTAATTCTAAATATTATTTGTTTTTCAATTCTTACTTGCAGGGGTTTAATTTTTTAAATTAAATTTTAATTATTTTACATGTTCAGTTTTTGAGGTGCTGTTACCTGAGGAATGAATAGTTATTAAATAGGTTATAAAAGGAAAAAGATGTTTTATTGAAATTATTTTATAAAAATAAGATATTGAGTTAAGAATTTAACTAACTTAATTTGATGATGACAAGATTAGTTTATTGGGTTAATCACCCAGTTAGTTTTAATTGAACTTGATTAGTGATTGCAAGCCAAAGAAAACAAAAGCAGTAGCATAATAGGATGGAAAATAAAATCAAAGTGAATGGGCTGCGTAAAACACTAAGAGCCCGAAGTTGTGGAGATAAAAAATCAAACGGGCTAAGTGGTAAGTGAACAAAATCCAAGCCCAAGGAATATCACTCAAGTTGATCTCTCCAAGTTAATCCTCCAAAGCCAACGTTCACCTTTTTCATTTCGGTCTGACTCAGAGAGGAGAGAGAGAGCTTCGTTCCTAAATCATTCACCAAAGAAGAAAGAAAGAGAAGGGTTAAGCAAAAAGGTTGAGGTCTAATTACCCACATCAAACCATATCAAGCTAAGTCAGAAGCTAAAGGGATTCATTTCCTTTTTCATGCATCTTACTTTCTCTTCTCCTTCTCCAAATCTCTGCCACTCCAATTTGAGATAAATGGAGAAAGGGATGTCTGATAAACACTACTATGACTTAAAGACCAAGATTATTTCTTGGGGACAAAGTAGTAACTCAATTGTTCAGATCTGGATTTACCATTGAACATCTTTCATCTTTGCCTTTCTGATGCATTCGGTCAAGCAAAAGGGGGCTGTCCCAATATTCCTAAATTGAGGATTAATTGAAAATAGTGAAATGGGAAGTTGGTGAAGCACATAGCTCGAGAAGTTGACTTGAAAGAGAGTAACTCAGCAACATGCAAGGAGATACAAAAGAAAATTTTTCTTGCTTCTGCAAGCAAGGAGAGAGAACCAAGGTTTGAAGTTTTTATTTTGAGAAGTTTTTTCTGAAGAGTTCATCAACTTGGACAGTTCTCTCTAGTTAAAGAAGCATTCTGCCAAAATGAGGAACTCAATCAGAGTCAAGTAAATCCGGTTCAACACATAGCAATAGAGACTATTGAAGCATCAATCTCCTTCATATTTTACGGATTGTAATTTTTATTTTTAATGTATATCTATCTGTAATTTCTTGAGTGGTAAAAGGCAAAAGAGAAAGATCAAGAAAAAAGCCAATGAGAGTGAAAAGGCTGAGTGATACACTTGAGTGAAAAGCCTAGAGTGATTTCAAATTTCTTTAGGTTGTTTTTGTGTCTTGTATCTTGTACCAATGAGGTATCCCTTTCTTAGTTAGGTAAGCACTAAGAGTGAAGAGTTAGGTATTAGCATAGCCAAGACAAATTAGGTAAAAACCTAAGAGGGAAAGGATTATGTCAATCCTGTGGAATTGGTGTATGTAATACCTTAACTATAGTGGAAATTCCACCACTGTTGTGGTGGAGACTAGATGTAGGTTGCATTGCACAAGGCAACTGAAGCAGGATACATGATGGTGTCAACTTCTCTCTTCCCTTCTCTGTTCTATTTTCTGATATTCATGAGACAAAATGAAATTGTCTCATAAATTTTCCGTTGCTGAGTTCAAACAGATTTAGATTGAAAGTTTGTAATTAAAGGGTTATTTCATTAAAGTAAAAGAAGGGCATAGATTCAACCCCCTTCTCTAAGCCTTCTACAACCTTCTCTAATGCCTATTCTATTAGCTGTGATATCACATGTCGGTTAGAGTGCCAAACCTGACACAAAATCCAGATGGCAATTCCTGGATTAGTCTCTCTGTTGTGCATACTCAGGAGGAATAATTCCAAGGGATGAGTGCCCTACCACCTTCTCCTTTTAGAGGGAAACGTTCCGAGGGAGAGTGCCCTACCACCTTCCTCTGGATGCCGCATGATTTCGAGGGATAGTGCCCTACCACCTTGCAACCAGAGAGAAAAAGCATGCTCAGAAGGAATAATTCCGAGGGATAAGTGCCCTACCACCTTCTCCTTTCAGAGGGAAACGTTCCGAGGGAGAGTGCCCTACCACCTTCCTCTTGAGCGATAAATATGAGTGAGAAGCCCAGTTTCAAGCCTCACATCCGAACGTAAGCGGGAGACTGCCACAGCCCTTATAACGAACAATGCATATCGTAATCACATATTCAATCTCAGAGGCCACTGCTCATAGCACACTTCCGCTCAGACTCATTCCATTAACCATAATCATTCATTTCCAAGTCTTAAACTCATCATCCATCCATAATATCACAAGTTCATCATTAATATAGCACGCCGTCAGATACCCAACTAGTCCATCCCCACGTACACCAGCAACATAAACCTTTGACTTCTAACTTATTACCGAAAAATATCTAGTTAAACTCACTTGGGGTAGTCTCTATGTTCCAAAGCCTAAAAAAAAGTTAAGACATCCTAAATAAGCATTACGGAAGTTTGCAAGCTTGCCAGGAAGGTAAAACAGTTAAAAATAAGGTTTTCTTTGAAAAACAGGGCAGTGTGCGTACGCATAGAGTTGTGCGTACGCACGCCCAGGAGGATTTTCAAGAAGTGTGCATACGCATAGGGGTGTGCGTATGCACGGAGAGTAAAAATTTCCGTTATGCATACACGCACAGATACGTGCAAACGCCCTCAACAGAATGCACCTTCCAGCGAGCGCGTGTGCACAAGGTTGTGTGTGGGCACAGCTTGCAAAACTTCGTTGGTTGTGTGTATGCACAGAGCATGCTAGCACTCCCAACAGCAGCCATATCCCCTTGTGTGCGTACGCACAAGGCTGTGCATGCGCACACAAACAAAAAATTACAAATTCTGCAGCATTCACAGAATTCAGATTTCAGACACCAAATTGCAACCATAATATCTTTCTCTACAAAATTTGGATTTCTACAAAATTGATATCATTTTAAAGCTCTTTGAATTATCTTTGATTTGATATAAAATTCGTTCCATTTAAAAATTTGTAGCTCAAGATATGATCCATTGAAGTTCATCAAAAATCTATTTTTACGAAAAATCTCTAAACCTCAATTTTAACCAACTTTCAATTCAAAACCAAATCAAAACCAGCTCAATCATCATAAAATACCACCACACACAACATCTTACCATTTCATATCATTCTCCTCAATTTCACACCTAAATCACTCAACCATTACACCATATATCACTACTAACCCAAAATTTTCAATTCAATCATAAATCCAGACTCATAATCATCATCAACAACCAATACAAATCCTTATCAATTCCAATAATCATCACCAAACAATATCTAACATTAACCAAATCCATCATAATCTTTATTCCTCCAATTATCCTCATAAAACTCACATCCTTCACCAATTGTCATCAACATCAATATTCATACTCCTCATCAATTAATCTCAACATTAGCAATCATTATCAACATCCATATTACCACAATCAGTGTACACACTCATCAACATCAACCAACATCATAATATATCATTAACACCAAAACCCTCATACCCCTTATGACACCAATTCTCAATCTAATATTATATTATATTATATATATATATATATATATATCAAAATCAAAACCTAAGATACACTAAACAACTAAACACAAAGGCATAGTGAAACCTTACCTTACCCAACGAGGCTACGGGTAAAACCCAACAATATTCCAATGCTAGATCACCCCTAAACAAACAAAACACAAAAATCTACTCAAGAACAAGAACCAAAAATGCACAAGATCTAGGGCAGGAAACTGGAGCTGGAGTTTTGATGTCTTACCAAAAATTACTAGCTATAATTGAAGAGCACGACAAGAGCTTCGCGTGGTCGCAAATGTCTCGTCAATCGGAGATCCGTAGCTCAAGTTATGGCTTGAGGAAGATGGAGGTGAATAGTGCCAAGCCTTCTTCTCCCTCTCTTCTCAAACCAGCGTGCCTCACTTCTGCGTGGGTGAGAATGAGCGGATTTGACTCATTAATAGAGTTATATATGTTGGGCCTTGGGCTCGATTTGGGTCCAACTCGTTAGCGTTTTAGGTCCATTTGGCCCACTTTGGGCCAAAACCCTTAAGATTAGCGTCCAGTTTTCAATTTCAAATTATTTTTGTCCTTTCAAAACAATAAATAAATTTTCAAAATCTTATTTTCTCAAAACAAGGTATCGGATAGACTAGAGCCTGTACAGCCAGCTTAAGCACCAGTACACATTTTTACAAAAAATCTTTTGCAAAAGATATATTTTCTAACTCAGAAAAATTCATTGAAACCCAATTTCACCTTTTTAATTTCAAAAGATCATTTCCATATTTTCAAAACTATTCCGGGCAGATAAAAAAAATTATTTTATTAAAGCGATTTTACGTAAAAACTCTGGTTCTTACATCCTCCCCTCCTAATAAGAAATTTTGTCTCCAAAATTCGAATCGCGTTATATATATTCTCCATGAAGTGTTCTACTATCAACGTTATCAACCCAACAAGTTGCCAAAGCATCTTATCCACCATCATCCTACCGTGTCGATGTTCTCTCTCGCCTTCCGCTGCGTTACTCTGATTATCGTCATTAAGAATCCGGATTACTCAGCCACATCCATCAAAACCCTCCTTCTCCATTAGTCCCTCTAACAAATCTCTAAGTCCTGATATCACGAATGGCGATATTCTATACTACGAAAATAAGTTAAGGTTTCGCTACCGGCTTCATAATTACCTCAACCCTGTTGTTGTGATTGACCCGCCTCATGTGTTCCTTGGTGTGGACAATCTCTAACCAAATGTCTCGGTGCGCCACACTTGTAGCATAGTTTCGTACCCAACCGGCATGGCTTATTCAGATGGTAGTTCCCACACTCCGGACACCTCATATCAGGGGAGTAAGCTCTTGACCGCTTCCCTTCACCATTTCTCTTAAAGTTCTGTCCCCTTGGTCCAAGGTAATCGCCACGAGCTTGGTTGTCAGTATAATCATGATCCTCTCTCCCTTCAGATACCTTCTTGATACAGTCTTCCACCACCCTTGCCTTGTTTACAAGCTCAGAAAAGATTCGAATCTCCAAAGGAGTCACAGTAGTCATAATGTTGTCCTTGAGACCTCCTTGATACTTAATACATTTCTGTTCCGAGGGTTACCTGAAACTGGAGGTCGATCTCGGATGAGATCTTCTGTACTGGTCGGAGATGACGTATCCGGCTTGTTGGACTTGCTGCACTGCTGATCCTTGGCCACCGGAGGGTGGGGGGTACCTGCAAGAGACTCCGATGCTTAAGTTAGCATGGGTATTAAACAGGTTTATTGTAGAATCAGAGTATGAGTTATACCTGGTGCTTCAGTGTATTTATAGTAGTGTGGGCTGACCTTTCTGATAAGATAAGTTAGTTATCTTATCTTATCTTATCTTGTTTTGGATGAAGTCAGCTTATCTTCAAGGGAACCGCCTTTATCTCTGTAGGCTGGGATTGCCTTTGGATTTGGGTCGTGTTCCTCTATTTGGGCCCTTTATTGGGCTTTCCTGTCGATTTGGCCGAGCTCTTTTAGAAGAGGTTGGGTAGTCTGACCTGAAGAGGTCGGTCGCTGTGTCGCCGATCATCCCGGGTCGGATAGCTCGACCCAGGGTATGAACAGTGCCCCTGCTTGAGCTCGGTCTTCTTTTGAGGTTGATTTCTTTGACTTCGGTCTAGTGGGGCCGAACTCAAGCATTTTTGTCGATTCCTTTGAAACAGCTTTTGAATGTAGAACGTTTCCTCTAAAAGCGCGCGCTTTTATATCGGCGCTTTGGGAACGTGCAAGGGTTTAATGCTTTCATTAATTTTGTCATTAATTGCCCCGTTTCCCTTTGGCTCTTTCATTTTGATTTTGAAAACCCCAAAAACGGTTTCTCTCCTTCGCCCTTTTCGTAACTTCTTTCTCTGCTCTCTTCGCTATTTTGTTCTTCTGCTTCCTTGCATTACGGCGTTGCTTGGTGATTTTCTTGGGCAGCTTTTATTTCTACGCTTCCGTCTTTCTCCTCGAAGTTTCTCATCGTCTCCAGGTTAGTCCCGTTTCATATATTCTCCTTGTTTTGCTTTGATTTTGACCCTTTCTTTAGAGAAAGTTTGGATCTTTTGTTTTGTTATGCCTTATTGTTGTGCGTTCTGGGAGTTTCTTCATTTTCTGCATGGTCCTTTTTTGCCTTTGCTTAATGTTTTGCATGTTCTTTGTTGTTTCCGTTCTGATGCCGTTTATTCAGAAAAAACCCGTATCAGTTTCTTGCTTTATTTGACGGTTGCTTTGTGGGGTTTTATCAAAATATTTCAACTTCTTTGTCAGGAGTTGGACATGACACCTTCTGAAACTCTTTTCCTTTATCTTTTTGTCTTCGGCCAAACCTGGAGGTTCCTCCAAAAAGAAAGCTTCCTGGGTTTCTTTTAGGTCGGCCCAGGGGCATAAAGTTTTTGCCATGTACGATGAGTCGTTTAAAGATTTTAAGAACTATTTATTCCGAGTCCGTGCCATTGAGGGGGTTCGCCCCTTTTTTCTTGATGAAAATGATGAGCATGCTTTTCCTCTGGAGTGGCAAAAGAATGTAAGAGTGCCACGTTACACATGGGAAATGCTTAGTGAGGTTGAGCGGGCCTTTGTAGTTGTTCTTGAAGATTTGTGGGGGAAGCCTCCCCATCTGGACACGAAGAGATTTTTGAGTGATCCATCTTTGGTTCGGGCTGCTTTGGGTACTGTCTGATTTGTTTTTATACTTGCTCCCGAGCTTTGCTTCTCCTGTGTTGTAACTTGTCTTTTGTTTTTTTTGTGTTTTTCAGAGATGTTGAAGAATAACGATTCTATGAGGGCCTATAAGAAGGCGAAGAAGGCGACCGCTGCTTTAAACATCTCGGCCAAGGCGGCCAGAGAGGGATCTTCTCAGCCTCCAGTTAAACCTCCTATATCGAGTTTTCCCGGGCCGAGGAAAGCAATTCCTACTCCTCGGGTCCGTCTGGCCGATCCTCCACAATCTTCTGTTGCAGCTTCCGGTGCCCCTCCTAGTAAAAAGCAAAAAATAATTGAGCCTTTCAACCTTGATGCTCCTGACTTTGATGCGGTTGAGTTTGTAGATCAACAAATCGGCCCTTATGGTGCTCTTTCTATGGACGACGTGTCGCTTCTTCATCATTTTGATTATATCACCCGGAGTGGTATCAAGTTGGCACACATGGGGGCGGCCCTATATCGAACTACTCAAAGTCTTCCTCTCCATGCCACTAAAGCTTTTATGGAGGAGGCCAAACAGGAGTTTGATCGGATGAAGGGCTTGAAGGAGGAGCTTGAAGTAAGGGTGGCCAAGTTGGAGAAAGAGTTGGAGAATGAAAAGGCTAGTTCCACTTCTCTGGCTGGTTCTCTGAGACTGGCCGAGGACACGGCTATGCGTCATAAGGACAGTTATCTGACATCTTACCGGGAGGTGTTGCGTCTGAGAGAAGAGTTGGAGAATGCCCGGGCTAATTATTCCGAACTCCAAGGTCATCTTGTTGGCAGTGTTACTGCTGCCTATGAGAACCTGAAGGAACAAGTTCAGGTTATTGCTCCCGAGGCCGACCTGACCCTCTTTAGCTTGGAGAACGTTGTCAGGGATGGCAAGGTTGTCCCTGATGACGAGGATGAGGATGATGTCGATCCTCCCCCTGTAGCCTCTACCAAGGTGTCGACTTCTGCTGTCCCTGCCGAGGTTGGTTCTCCCGCTTCTGATCCCGACTGCCAGATCTTGAACCGGGATGATGGTACTGTAGATGCTGTTCCTCTCCAGACTCGCCCTCCGTCTCCTCGGGCTGATGCTGCTAAAAAGTCTTTTGACCCTTGGCTTTTACTTTAATCTGGATATGTAGTTGGCCCGGCTTGTGGGCTTTTTTAACTCTTTATGTTTCGTTAACTGCTGATACTTTCCCGTTGCTTGCCTAGCAACTTTTGTTTTTTATAAAAAACAAAGGGTAGCTCGCTTTAGCTTTTTTAAGGTAGGTTTTAGTGGCCTCCGAGGCTTTTATAACCTTGTGGATGATATCAGGCTTTTTGTGCTTGACTTGGTATCTCTTTTTCTGTGAATATTGGAACCTTGCAGCTTAACCTTTTTTAGTTTGCTTTATACTTTGTAGCTTGAATCCTTTGTGGTTGTAGGTCCAACTTTGATTTTTGGTTCGTTTTTGCTTGTATTTCTGACGATCCATAACCGATTTTTTTTTAAGTAAGTCGTTTTTGTAATCCTCTTTTTTGGATCTTTGTCAGATCTCTTTCAGAGATCTTTATCGTAGTAGGAGTCCGACTTCGTTAATCAGTCTCCTTTAAGTTATTTTTGTAGTCCTCTTTCTTGGACCTTTGTCAGGTCTCTTTCAGGGACTACTTGTATAACTTTTTTTTTAGTAGTAAGAGTCCGACTTCATTATATCGGTCTCCTTTAAGTTATTTTTGTAGTCCTCTTTCTTGGACCTTTGTCAGGTCTCTTTCAGGGACTACTTGTATAACTTTTTTAGTAGTAAGAGTCCGACTTCGTTATGTCGGTCTCTTTTAAGTTATTTTTGTAGTCCTCTTTCTTGGACCTTTGTCGGGTCTCTTTCAGGGACTACTTGTATAACTTTTTTAGTTCGGGCTGACTTTGTTACGTCGGGCCCTTCTAAGTTAAAGTAATCCTCTTTAATAGGGTTGGCCAGACCTCTTTCCATGGTTTACTTATAACTTGGTTTGACTTGGTCCGACTTCTTAACGTCGGCCAATCTTTAAGTTATTATTTTAGCAATCCGTAAGACCTCGTCAGCTTCTTTTTCTAGATCACTTTCGATAACTTCTTACATTATTCTGTGTTCATCTTTGCCGATTTGTAGAAAGCGGTTGTCATCTCTAGATCGTCCTTTGGGTGAATCGCGTTTTCACCTTTATCGGGCGGTTGTCTTTATCGTGATCGTGCAGTGAAATTATTTTTCACTTTCTGCCGATCTGTTGCTTTATAATCAGATGATGAATGCTTCAGATTAATGCGTCTTGAAATCTTTGTAGAATATCTAAAATGTATTTTATTTAAAGGAAATGTGCGAATATATACATATGGGATTGTCTGAGTCTCAACTTGGTGCCTCATTAAAAAACCTTTTCAGGAAAAAGAGTGCATCCAATGATGAGATCTTTTATCTCTTCTAACTGTAGTACCTTCTTAAGTTGTAGGCGTGCCATGACCTGGGAAGCTCTTGCCCATCGAGTTCAGACAGTCTGTAGTAGCCCTTTCCAAGTACTTCTACAACTCGGTAGGGTCCTTTCCAGTTTGCTGCCAGCTTTCCTTCTCCTGGTCGAGTTGTTCCGATATCATTTCGGATTAGGATGAGATCATTCTCTGTAAAACTTCTCGGTACTACCTTTTTATTATATCTGGAAGCCATTCGGCGTTTTAGAGCTTCGTCCCTGATCCGAGCTCTTTCTTGGATTTCGGGTAACAAGTCGAGCTCTTCTCTCTGGAGTTGGGAGTTTGCTTGCTCATTGTAGTGAATTACTCTAGGTGACCCTTCCTCAATCTCTACTAGAATCATCGCGTCTATTCCGTATGCTAATCGGAAGGGAGATTCCTTTGTGGTGGAATGTGGCGTCGTTCGATATGCCCATAGGACCTGTGGAAGCTCTTCTGCCCAGGCTCCCTTTGCATTTTGTAGTCTCCATTTTAGCCCGGCCAATATGACTTTGTTAGCAGCTTCGGCCTGTCCGTTGGCTTGCGGATGTTCAACGGAGGTGTACTGGTGCTTTATATTCAAGTCGGCTACTAGTTTTCTGAAGCCTGCATCTGTGAATTGGGTGCCATTGTCTGTGGTTATTGAATATGGAACTCCGAACCTCGTGACAATGTTTCTATATAAGAATTTCTGGCTTCTTTGAGCGGTGGCATTGGCTAGGGGCTCTGCCTCGATCCACTTTGTAAAGTAATCTACTCCTACTATGAGAAACTTAACTTGTCCTGATCCCTATGGGAAGGGGCCGAGAAGATCGAGTCCCCATTTTGCAAACGGCCAGGGCGAAGTCACGCTGATGAGCTCTTCTGGCGGGGCGATGTGAAAGTTGGCATGTTTCTGACATGGTAGACATGTCTTTACAAATTCTGTAGCTTCTTTCTGTAGAGTTGGCCAATAAAATCCCGCCCGGAGTACTTTTTTGGCGAGAGCTCGTGCTCCGAGATGATTGCCACAAATGCCGCCGTGTATTTCTTCTAGCACTTCCTTTGTGTTGGAGGTCGGTACGCATTTTAGTAAAGGTATTGAGATTCCTCTTTTGTACAGGATGTTGTTTATGATGGTGTAGTACTGTGCCTCCCTTTTTAATTTCTTTGCCTCCTTTTCTTCTGCGGGGAGTGTTCCTGTTTTGAGGTAGTCGATTATGGGGGTCGTCCATCTTTGGTCCTGACTTGTTATCGTCAGGACTTTTTCCTCTTCCAAGATTGACGGGTTCTACAACATTTCCTGGATGAGGCTTCTATTGTTGCCCCCTGGTTTGGTGCTGGCTAGTTTCGAGAGTGCATCAGCTCGGGCATTTTGTTCGCGGGGTATGTGGCGGATCTTATATTCCCCGATTTGTCCGAGCTGTTCCTTGGTTCTATCCAAATATTTTTACATGGTGGGATCTTTGGCTTGGTAGCTCCCTGTTATTTGTGATGTAACTACTTGTGAATCACTGTAAATGTTAAGTTTTTTAGCTCCAACCTCTTTAGCCAGCTTCAAACCAGCTAACAAGGCTTCATATTCGGCCTGGTTGTTTGAGGCCGGGAATTCGAATTTGAGGGAGAGCTCGACTTGGGTTCCTTGGTTGCTTTCTATTATCACGCTTGCGCCGCTTCCAGTTTTATTCGAAGAACCGTCCACGTAGAGATTCCATTCCGTGGGGGTTTCCAGGGTGTCTGTGAATTCTGCAACGAAGTCGGCCAGATAATGTGATTTGATGGCCGTCCGAGGTTCGTATTGGAGGTCGAACTCTGACAGCTTGACTGCCTATTGTAGAATTCTGCTGCTAAATCCGTTTTCTGCAATATTCCTTTTATGGGCTGGTTAGTTCGAACCTTAATAGTGTGAGCCTGGAAGTATGGGCGGAGTCGTCGAGAGGTTAGGATAAGAGTATAGGCAAATTTTTCTATTTTTTGGTAGTTCAGCTCGGATCCCTGTAGTGCTTTGCTAATGAAGTAGATGGGTTGTTGCCCTTTTTCGTCTTCCCTGACTAGTGTTGAAGCTATTGCCCGGTTCCCTACTGCGAAGTATAATATGAGCGGTTCTCCTTCTTGTGGTCGAGATAGGATAGGTGGCCGTCCTAAGAATTCCTTGAAGTCTCGGAAGGCCTGTTCACATTCTGTCGTCCATTCAAATTGTTTTCCCTTTCTTAAAGTAGCATAGAAGGGGAGAGATCTTATCGTAGCTCCTGCTAAGAATCGGGATAGGGCGGCTAATCTCCCGTTGAGTTGCTGTACCTCTTTGACGCAGGTTGGGCTCTTCATGTTGAGTATGGCTTGACATTTGTCTGGATTTGCTTCAATTCCCCTTTGTGTGAGCATGAAGCCTAAGAATTTGCCTGCTTTAACTGCGAAGGTGCATTTTGCGGGGTTGAGTCGCATGTTATGCTTCCTTATAGTGTCAAACACTTGAGCCAGGTCGGACAATAGTATGTCTTCGCTTTGTGTCTTTATTAACATGTCGTCCACATAAACTTCCATGATTTTTCCGATGTGATCTAAGAAGACTTTATTCATTAGCCTTTGATAAGTAGCTCCTGCGATCTTGAGACCGAAAGGCATCACGATGTAGCAGTAGTTTGCCTTTGGTGTTAAGAACGAGGTCTTTTCTTGATCTAGTGGATACATGGGAATTTGGTTGTATCCTGAATATGCATCCATAAATGAGAGATATTTATATCCATAGGAAGCATCTACTAGGGCATCAATACTTGGGAGTGGGTATGGATCTTTTGGACAAGCTTTGTTGAGATCGGTGTAATCGGTGCACATTCGCCACTTCCCATTCGACTTTTTCACCAAGACAACGTTGGCTAGCCATAGTGGGTATTTGACTTCTCTTATAAATCCGGCTTCCAGTAGTGCTTTTACTTGTTCTTCCACAGCTTGGGATCGTTCTGGCCCGAGTTTTCTTCGCTTCTGCTGCACCGGCCGAGATCCTGGGTAGACCGCCAACTTGTGGCACATTAGCTTGGGGTCTATGCCCGGCATGTCTGCGGCTCTCCATGCGAAGAGGTCGACATTATCTCGTAAGAATTGTATCAGTAATTCTTTTGAGTCTCCTCTTAGAACCGTGTCGATATTAGTTGTTTTGTCCGAGGTGTCTCCGATCTGAACCTTCTCTACCTCACCTTCTGGGTGCGGACGGAGTTCTTCTCGTCGATGAACTCCGCCAAGCTCAATTGTATGAAACTCTTCTCCTTTGCCCCTGAGGTTTAAGCTCTCGTTATAACAGCGACGTGCCATTTTTTGATCTGCTTTTATCGTGGCTATCCCCTCTGTAGTTGGGAATTTCATGCATAGATGTGGAGTTGAGACTATTGCGCCGAGTTGATTGAGTGTTGTCCGACCTATTAGAGCATTGTAGGCTGAACTTACGTCGACCACAATGTAGTCTATTTTGAGGGTCCTGGATTGGTTCCCTTTTCCAAAAGTAGTGTGTAGCGATACGTATCCCAGCGGTTGTACCGAGGTGTCTCCTAGTCCGAACAGATTGTTCGGGTATGCTCTAAGCTCCTTTTCGTCTAAGCCGAGTTTGTCAAAGGCTGTTTTGAATAAGATATCGGCAAAACTCCCTTGGTCTACTAATGTGCGGTGTAGATTGGCGTTTGCCAGTATAATAGTGATGACCATGGGATCGCCGTGTCCTGAGATGATGCCGGATGCGTCCTCTTTAGTGAATGTTATTGCCGGGATGTTGGGTGCTTCCTCCTTTCCCTCGACATGATATACTTCTTTGAGATATCTCTTTCGAGATGATTTGGAGATCCCACCTCCTGTGAATCTGCCGTGTATCATGTGGACATGTCTTTCTGGTGTTCGAGGTGATAGTTCAGCTCGTCCATCATCTTCGTCTCTTCGTCTCTTTCTTTGGTCATCATCTCGGGTAGCCAGAAATCGATCTAATTGAAAGGTCCCTCTCGTAAGCCATTGATGAGCCCCATGATGGCGGCCTCAGTTGGTAAACTTTGTATGTCCATGCATGTTTTATTGAATCTTTCCATGTAGTTGCGGAGGCTCTCTCGATTTCCTTGCTTGATCCCTAGTAAGCTGGGTGTGTGCTTGGCCTTATCTTTCTGGATGGAGAATCTGGCCAGGAACTTTTTGGCCAGGTCGTCGAAGTTTGAGATGGACTTCGGAGGTAAGTTGTCGAACCATCTGATCGCCGTTTTCGTGAGAGTCGTTGGAAAAGCTTTGCAGCGAATGGCATCTGAGGCATCGGTAAGGTACATTCTGCTTCTGAAATTGCTGAGATGATGGTTGGGATCTGTGGTGCCATCATACAAAACTATATCTGGGAGCTTGAAATCTTTTGGGATTTTGGTCTTCATGATTTCTCTGGTGAACGGATCTTGTTCTTTACGTGAATTTTCCTCAGGAGTGGTCCGTGGAGCTTTTGATTTGAGGTCGGCCTCTAATTACTGTAGTTTTTCTTCCAGTTCTCGACGTCGCCGTACCTCTCTTTGCAGATCCTTTCCGATCTCCCGTTGTTGCTGGGTTTCTTTCTCAAGTTGCTTTAAGCGATCTTGAAGTGCTTCTATTGCTCCCAGATTTGGTGAGTTTTTGTCCCCGTTGGATTTCGGGGTATCCTTTAGCGTAGTGTCCGCGTTCTTGTGCTGTGTTCTATTTTCCAGATCCGAGTCGTGGTCGTTGTCATGGCCGTCCACCATGGTTTTGGGATAACTTTCAGGTTCCCCGGCAACGGCGCCAATGTTCCGAGGGTTACCTGAAACTGGAGGTCGATCTCGGATGAGATCTTCTGTACTAGTCGGAGATGACGTATCCGACTTGTTGGGCTTGCTGCACTGCTGATCCTTGGCCACCGGAGGGTGGGGGGTACCTGCAAGAGACTCCGATGCTTAAGTTAGCATGGGTATTAAACAGGTTTATTGTAGAATCAGAGTATGAGTTATACCTGGGTGCTCCAGTGTATTTATAGTAGTGTGGGCTGACCTTTCTGATAAGATAAGTTAGTTATCTTATCTTATCTTATCTTGTTTTGGATGAAGTCAGCTTATCTTCAAGGGAACCGCCTTTATCTCTATAGGCTGGGATTGCCTTTGGATTTGGGTCGTGTTCCTCTATTTGGGCCCTTTATTGGGCTTTCCTGTCGATTTGGCCGAGCTCTTTTAGAAGACGTCGGGTAGTCTGACCTGAAGAGGTTGGTCGTTGTGTCGCCGATCATCCCGGGTCGGATAGCTCGACCCAGGGTATGAACAATTTCCAACTCTGATAAGTCTCAGGGGCCCCCAGACATACCCTTGAGAACCTACAGAGCTCTTCAAATTTGCTTGTGTACTCTGCTACTGACAATGAGCCTTGCTTCAGCTGCAAAAGCTCCAATTCTTTAGCTTCTCTTACCGATTCAGGAAAATGTTTCTTGTAGAAGGCCGTCTATTAAACATTCCAAGGAATGTTAGCATTCTGAAGCTGCCGTAAGCGGCATTCTCCTTGCCACTAGTGTTGAGCATCTCCGAGAAGTTGATACGCCGCAAACTCTACAAATTGGTTAGCCGGAACATGCTGAGCTTCCAACGCACGCTCCATAGCTTGGAACCAATTATCCGCCTCAGTGGGGTTGTTTAAACCTATGAAAGTCGGTGGGTGAACTTTCAGAAACGAAGCCAAGGTCATTGGAGCACCTCCCAAGTCATTATCATTTTCGTCTCCATTTCCATTTCCATTTCCATCCCCAAATTCGCTTCTGTTTCCCGCCGGTTGACCCAATCTCTGCACAGCTTGCAAAGTTGCAGCAGCATTCGCTTCCATGGTATTAGCCAAGTTGGCCATCGTTACCATGAACTCAGCATGGTTATCGGTCGGTCAGTCATTCTCAGTTCCTCCCCGTGTACGAGTACGACCTCGTCCGTGAGTAGCCATTAGGGTTCCTGTCTACACTAAACAATCGATATCAGGGTGATTAGTCTCAATACCAAAAGTATAGTGCTTCAATTATCCCAAAAAGGCACTCACAAACAAGCATGCTATGCATATATCAAACAGATAACCCTAATAGCATCAAAGAAAAGACACAGAGTATGCAATTAAACACAATCGGTCCATCCCTTAGGCTCACGAGGACGAACCACTCTAATACCACTAAATATAACACCCTAATTACCCTAAGTCTTACCTCATGCCGTAAAGCAAAGGTTAATCAGAACTTACGACAAATCTAAGGCTTATACATAAATATATATAGAAGGAGTAATAATTCTAGAAGCCCGATGAAGAATTAAGCTCAAAAACAGAGTTTGAAAAGCGCAAAACGTTCACATGAAGCTACACTAATCGAAGCACAAGATAAAGATATAAGATAACAAAATATAGGTATAATAGTCAAAGGATACAAGCCGCAGCTCGTGGAGTTTAAGCCGACTAGTACATACAGACATACAGAGTTTTGAAAGTAAAATAGCTTATACAAAATATCTCTCTCAAAGTAAGCCTCTAAGGCAAAGATAAATACAAAAGTGAGAGATCTTAAACAAAATCATCAAAAAGACTTCAAAACGGGATAGAGATCATCCGCTCTGTCACCACCAAGCAACTCACTGAGGTGGGTTGCGACTTGCATCTGAAAAACAACAACAGAATATAGTATGAGAACCGGAGATTCTCAGTATGGTAACAGTGCCCAGTGATGTAAGATATAAGACTCTTGGACACCAGAGGCAATCCTAGAGCTTCATATCCATCATGAGATTAAAGCTTAGCATATAATTAAATTTAAAACATTAACTTTAAACAAAAAAAAATGGTAATCCATCTTAGTGGATTTCTAAACTAACAACTATCCGCTATCCCACAGCCTTCACCAACCTATCCTGCATGCGATCCCATCGTCACCACCTTTCAAACCTCCTCAATCCCAGTAGAATACATAATTACTACAATGTAAGTAAAGCACAAGTATAAGCATATGTGTCAAGTAATTGAAATAGGCAATTGGACATGTTATAGAATTAAGCAAGCAATTTTAAGTTAGCAAAGCAAACAAACAGATAGAATATGCAAATGATGAATGTCTGTCCTATTTGGCTGTGATATCACATCGTCGGTTCAACTACCAACCCGACACATCTCCTTGGAAACATCACCTTTCGGTCATGAATACATTAGGTACCCCCTAGGGATATCGTGCCCCGGCCCACGGTTCAGGGATATAATGCCCGCACACACTCTTGAGATTCTGAAGGGATGCGAGCGGGATACTCTGCCACAGACCTCAAATCTCAACGTAAGCGGGATGAACCACTACCCTTACGCCGCCGCCGCGACCTCGACAGGCGGGATCCAGCCAAGCCGTCCCTTCCAGTCGCATAACGTCTCAATAAATCTCAGTTTAAAAACAATACATCAGTGGTTTTTAAATCATTTCATTCAATATATCAGTGATCCATCATTCCATTCTGAGTCCCAGACTCATCTCAACCACTGTCAATTCATAAATTCCACAATTCTTATATCAATCGTTATTACAGTACTTCCTCACTTCTCTCAGCTAATCCGTCCTCAGTACACCAGAAACCTAAGCCTCCATTCTCTAACTTTTACCAGAAATACTGAATTAAATTCACATAGGACCTTCTCTATGTTTTGACATCCAAAAACAGGCCAAGGAGTCTTAGATGAGTGTCACAGAAGTTTACAAGCTTGCCGGGAAGGTGAAACCATTAAAAATAAGGTTTTTTTATTAAAAAAATAGGGCAGTGTGCGTACGCATAGGGTTGTGCGTACGCACGCCCAAAGGAATTTTCAAGAAGTGTGCGTACGCATAGAGGTGTGCGTATGCACAGTAAGTAAAAATTTTCATTCTGCTCATACGCACAAGGTATGCGAACGCCCTCAACAGAATGCACCTTCCATCGTGTGCGTGTGCACCAGGCTGTGCGTGCGCACAACTTGCAAAACTTCGTTGGTTGTGTGTGCGCACAGAGCGCGCTAGCGCTCTCAGTGTCAAGTCACAGTGACGCAGTTGCATGGGTACAAGAAACCTCCTTTATAGCAGTTACTAAACCTCTCTCTTCATAAAGCCTCCCACCAACCCTTCAGTTTCTTCCCCCACTACCTTTAGTGCTTCTTTTTTTACAAAAACCAGGGCCAAACCTAATGAGGAAGAAAGTTATTCAGCAGAAACCCCCTTGTGAAAGGCTTCTCAAGCTTCCTAAACCTTCTAAAGCTTCTACTCGTTCACGAGACCAGACATTCACTCCATCACCATCTTCTCCTACATCTCTTGCTGGCTCTAACCCTATGGCATGGACCAAGACCATACCAAGATATCCTTCCTCTGCCAAGCCAACGCCACCGCCAAAGGAGCCTCCTTCAAAACCTAGTTCTTTGAAACTCAGTTCATCAAAAGGCAAACGCCCTGCTGCTGCTGAAGAACCAGTTCATGCGTCAACTCAACCTAAGCCAAGGTCTATTCCTACTTGTCCTCAAAGAGGTAAACCTTGTATCTCTCTTAAATCTGTTAAGGAACCCGACATTGACCCCTTTGCACACAAATCACACTTCATGACCCTCTCAAACTATAACCCTTACAGATTTAGGTCTGCCATGAATAATAATTTCTATGAAGGAGTTATTCAATACCATACCCTGTTTCCCTCTTTTCTTGCTGATTTACCCAATCTGAAAAAGAAAGGTTTTTCTTTTGTTGAAAATTTGGAATTTTTGGACTGGAATCATCTTTTTGACATCAAAAAGCCAGTGTACCCACTTTTAGTCAAAGAGTTTTATGCTAATATGACTTACCATGAGGAGACTGTTCATTTCTATGTAAAAGGTCGTGAGCCATATCATCCTCTCTTTTCATGATGTTCTGGCCTTTGTAGGTGAACGTATTTCTTTGATTGATGGCATCACTCCAACTCACAAAGCCTTAGGTCACTCTCGTGCACCGCATAGTGAACCATATCATCCTTCCTCAAAGTGGTTCATATCACAAGGTGTCGTACTGTGATACTCTAGTTTTGTATGCCATTCTCACAAAAACTGAAATTTTCTTTAATTATTTAATGGTAAGGTATATGTTTAATTGTGTTAGAAGTGAGAAGAAGGATGATGCTCTTCCTTATGGCATGTTCTTAACCTGTATTTTTTAGCATTTTAGTGTTGACTTGTCAAATGAATCATATGAAAATAGACACTCTTATCTAAAAGGAGGTGGTTCAGTTAAACAGTAGAAAAAGGGACCCACTCATTCTGAAAGGGTGGTTCTTGATGATGATAATGATGATTTCATTCCTGAAGAATCTCCTCCTCCATCCACCATGGGAACTTCGGCCTCCACTGGACACAAAACTGTTCTATATAAAGTTGTTAAGGATGTGGTGTAGGAATTTATTTCTCATTCAAACCATCTGATTGCTATGAGCAAAGAAAAGAGGAAACTTGCTGTGAAACATGAGAACTTCCTCAGAAAATCAAGAGATAGAGTGGCAGTTTTCATGAAATTCATTGACAATCTCCAAGAGGATGACAATGCTGCCACTGATCCTGAAGAAGAGGCAGGTTCTGAGGAGGATGGTTTGGATGCCTGAAATTGTCTCATGTTACTGCAGCCTTTTGTTCTCTTTTGTCTCATAAAACTGTTGTTGTATTTTTTGGATTTCTCTATGATTACCTCGGATGACTGTAATACTTTTAACAACTATTGCACTTAATTTCAGTTACCTACTTATTTTGGGTTTTACACTAACATTCTGTTGTAGGTTTTTTCTTTATTTTTGGTTTACTTTTGTTCCACCCTTGATGACAAAAGGGAGAGTAGTAGCATGTAATTATGTAATTTGCTTTACATAATTTGTTGCTCTGTTTGATTTATTGCTCTGTTTTGACATTGCTAGTCTTCATGTTCTGTATTGCTCAGTTTTTGAGCAGTTTTGGGCTGGATATCTGTTATTATTGCTTATATATTTGGTTTAGTTTTGGGGTAGATATATTTGGTTGTTTGCACAATCCCTTGATTCAGGTTCATAGATGTTAAATTGCTTGAAAGCCTTGCTGATTGCTTCATCAATGGATAACATATTGTATATAGTCCATTATTGTGTTTCTTGAGAGTACATGCAAACAGGAACGAAGAGAAGAGCATAAATCTAGGGGGAAAAACTCTTGAAAGGAAGAGGGGGAGCAACACAAAAGAAAGTGACATCACTCAAAGGGAAGTTTCTTAACTTTATCCAAATTCAATTCCTTTTGATCTATATTACAAATATGTTTGTCATCAAGGGGGAGATTGTTGAGTTAAGAATTTAACTAACTTAATTTGATTATGACAAACATTAGTCTATTGGGTTAATCATCCAATTAGTTTTCATTGAGCTTGATTAGTGATTGCAGGCCAAAGAAAACAAAAATAGCAGCCAATAGGATGGAAAATAAAACCAAAGTGGGTGGGCTATGTAAAACACTAAAATCCCGAAGTTGTGGAGTTCAAAAATCAAATGAGCTGAGTGGTAAGTGAACAAAATCCAAGCCCAAGGAATATCACTCAAGTTGATCTCTCCAAGTTAATTCTCCAAAGGCAACGTTCACCATTTTCATTTCGGTCAAACTCAGAGAGACGAGAGAGAGCTTCGTTCCTAAGTCATTCACCAAAGAAGAAAGAAAAAGAAGGGTTAAGCAAAAAGGTTGAGGTCTAATCACACACATCAAACCATATCAAGCTAAGTCAAAAGCTAAAGGGATTCATTTCCTTTTGTATGCATCTTACTTTCTCTTCTCCTTCTCTAAATCTCTGCCACTCCAATTTGAGATAAATGGAGAAAGGGATGTCTGATAAATACTGCTGTGAATCAAAGGCCAGGATTATTTCTTGGGGACAAAGTAGTAACTCAATGGTTTAGATCTGGGTTTACCATTGAACATCTTTCATCTTTGCCTTTCTGATGTATTCGGTCAAGCAAAAGGGGCTATCCCAATATTCCTAAATTGAGGATTAATTGAAAATAGTGAAATGGGAAGTTGGTGAAACACACAGCTCGAGAAGTTGACTTGGAAGAGAGCAACTCAGCAACATGCAAGGAGATACAAAAAAAATTTCTTGCTTCTGCAGGCAAGGAGAGAGAACCAAGGTTTGAAGTTTTTGTTCTAAGAAGTTTTCTCTGAAGAGTTCATCAACTTGGACAGTGCTCTCTAGTTAAAGAAGCATTCTGTCAGAATGAGGAACTCAATCAGAGTCAAGTAAATCCGGTTCAACACATAGCAACAGAGGCTGTTGAAGCATCAATCTCTTTCATGTTTTATAGATTGTAATTTTCATTTTTAATGTATATCTTTCTGTAATTTCTTGAGTGGTAAAAGGCAAAAGAGAAAGATCAAGAAAAAACCAATGAGAGTAAAAAGGCTGAGTGATATACTTGAGTGAAAAGCCTAGAGTGATTTCAGATCTCTTTAGGTTATTTTTATGTCTTGTATCTTGTACCAGTGAGGTATCCCTTTCTTAGTTAGTTAAGCACTAAGAGTGAAAAGTTAGGTATTAGCATAGCCAAGACAAGTTAAGTAAAAACCTGAGAAGGAAAGGATTGTGTCAATACTATGGAATTGGTGTATGTAATACCCTAACTATAGTGGAAATTCCACCACTTTTGTGGTGGAGACTAGATGTAAATTGCATTGCACAAGACAACTGAACCATGATACATGATGGTGTCAGCTTCTCTCTTCCCTTTTCTATTCTGTTTTCTGATATTCATGAGACAAAATGAAATTGTCTCATAAATTTTCTGCTACTGAGTTCAAACAGATTCAGATTGAATGTTTGTAATTAAAAGGTTATTTCATTAAAGTAAAAGAAGGCCATAGATTCAACCCCCTTCTTTAAGCCTTCTACAACCTTCATAAGATTTTGAATATATTTTTTTATTTTGCGAATATATTCGATATCCGATCCGTTTCTATATGCAAATGTGCAGATTGGTTCAGATCCAAGTTTTAAAAATTTGGATATCGTATCTAATCTGATCCGATGATTTTTGTGATCGAATTGAGATTTCGGCTATATTCAATTTGATCCGTGTACAAGCCTACGAGTAGGTGGGGATATGGGTTAGATTGAGATGAGGGTAATTTTGGTGGATAAATTTATTTAAAAATTAATTTTTTTTTTAAAAAGACGGTTTTAAATTTTTTATAATGTTAAAGTCAATTTTTAAAATAAAAAATACCAAAAACTATTAGATTTTCTATAAAAACTTTAAACACAAAAATCATAATTTATGGACTAAATTCTCAAAAAGTAATTCTTGAGATTCACATTGTTTACTAATTTGGTCCATAAAATTTTATTTTACTATTGTTGTTTCTAAGATTAAACTACTCCAAATACTGTAATAATCTCTCGATCCTTTTTTAGCAGTAACTTAGGAAACAGATTAATGAGTTGGCACTCCTTTGCCACATTGCATAATGATAAAATGATGTCATTTACTTTTAGCATTCAATCAGCACAAAACTATGTCGTTTGATAAAATAATTTATACACATATTTTGATTGGCTGTGTCTACTTTAATTGGAATGCCAATAAAAATAAATGACATTATTTCACTAATATCTAGTGTAGTAAGAGAATGCTAGTTCGTCACTCCATTTATTAAGTCATTACTACTGAAAAGAGTTGAGAAACTATTAGAGCAAATTTATTAATAATTATAATAATTAATTATATTAAATAATTATATATCTATTTAATTAATAATTTATATTAATTACCTCAGTTAGGAGAGAAAAATTTTGCATTTTACCATCAATTTCTCTAAATAAATGCCCAACTTCGGAATATGCACTACAAGAAAATAAGCTTTCTACCACGCTTTAAAAGCGTGCCAAAAAGTGCAAAAAAGCATGCCGATAGCTTTTCGCCACGCTTTTTGAGCTATCGGCACACTTTTGAAAGGGTCACATCCGCCAGCATGCTAGTTGCTCTATTGCCACGCTTTTGTGGATCTATCGGCATATTTTTTTTGTTGGTACGCTTTCATCTCTTGCCACGCTTAAAAAGCGTGGCCATAGGTCTTAACCTATAGGTACGCTTAAAAGCGTACCGAAAAGTGCACATATTGCCACGCTTTTAAAACGTCCCAAAATGTATGCTCTGGTACTCTTTAAAAGCTTGCCGATAGGGGAAGATATGGCTACACTTTTTAAACGTGCCAATAGGGTAAACATATGGCTATGCTCCAAAAGCATGGCTATTTATAAATACGAAAAGATACGGCTACACTTAGAAAATGTGCCAATAGATGAGTATATGGGTACGCTTTTAAAGCGTGCCGATTGCCAAGTTATGGCCACGCTTATTAAGCGTGCTTGTTGAGCCCAAAATTAAGATATAGCCACCCTTTTTAAGCGTGCCCATAAGTTTGGTCAGAAGTTTTTTTTTCATTAATCTTCCTAATATTTCCTGCAAAATTCTATATAATTTTAAATTCATAGACCAAAACAAAATTATATATATTGAACAAATCCAACAAATATAAACTTTTCCATAAAAAAAAAAGACATACATATAAAACTTGTCACCACAAAAGTAGGCTTTGATGACAAAGTACCAAAAAGTAAAGTCATAACAAGTAAACAAGAATTGCAATTCCAACAAGTGTCACATATCTACTTCTTTTATATACTTAGTTACAAAATATCAAATTTCATGAGTAGTGTGATCATCCATTATGAGCTCCATTATTTTTATCACTGCCCTGTAGAATTTTAAATAATCTTGGTTAGTACATGTTATAAAAGCGACTTCAATTAAGTCCAACAAATCCAATTTTAAATCCAAATTGATTAAACATGAAAATGGCAAGGAAACTTTAATTAGATCCCGCAATATTGCATACTCAGCCATTAGAACAAAAAACACATATCAAACACAAAAGAAATAGTCTCTATACATGTTCAGAACCATATATGCTCCCCTTGGCACTCTTTTATCTAGCACCATTGATAACATACCTATATCCTAATTCAACAGATACTTTATTTGAATAGAAACTAAGAAAAATAGAAGGTCAGCTCCTACAATAAATTGAATTGAACACATATACTTATTTCATTCTATTTATCTATGAAAATTGAAAGAAAAACTCATGCGAAGCAGCAAATTAAGCAATCAACAGTACAAATTCAGGTTAAAAGTAGAAATTGAAAAAAAATTAATATTAGTGTATATGTCGCTCTAAAGATCAGGTTGAAGCTCGAGTAAATATTAGTGTTAGTTTCTTAAGTCCAGGAAAAGCGAAATTGTAATATATAGTAATTGCCCAACCACAAGACAATATACGAAGAAGCTTCAAAATTACAGTTGGTAGCTTCAGCATCACTTTTTTCTATTTCCAATTTCTAATTATCAGATCAAACAATTAACACAAGCTTCAACTAGACAAAAAGCGGTGGTCTTCCTTCAATATACATACAATATCCCATCATGCTAAGGTTGAAAACTCTATTTCCTGCACAAGTTCTCGAGTCCTATTCTTTCTGTGTTTTGTACTTTCAATGATCATCCAAATTACTTGGTTAGAAACTTCCAATTATAGTTTAGAAAATTTTGGTTTAATTTGTCTAATTTGTATATGCATAGAAATGAAAGGTTCATAGTAACCAATATGATAAATAAACTTTAGTGTGTTTATATAATACATTTTTATAACAATATGGACAAAATGGATGTTTCAAAAAAAATAAAGGGAAAAACCTTGAAAACGGGTGTTTCGTATTAGCATTTAGCAAGAATGCATATTAAAAGAACAGTGCATTTTAATTCAGTTTTATACGTCAGCATTTTGATTTTTGAGAACGTATAAAATTCGAAAAACACATTGTTATCTAAACAAAATTTGAAAACACTGATTAAGTTCTTTTCAAGAGTAGGAACATGTAATAAGCTTTTCAAAATAAAAATCATCTTAGTAGTAAAACAGCACAACTGAGCACTAACCTTCGAGCAGCACGGCGAGCAGAACCGCGAGACCTGGCGAGCAGAACCGCGAGACAGAGGCGAGCATCTTTCCGAGCAGAATGACGAGAAGGACGATAAGCAAAACAGCAAGGACGAACCTGGTTGCGATCTTGAGTGCCAAGGGTGGTGACGGGAGATAGATGGTAGCGTGATGGAGGTTAGGGTTTTCTGAACCTTTCAAAGAAAAGCCATTCAAAGCAGTGTCGAGGAAGACAACAACTGCTCAACGAAGATGACGGCGACTGCAAGCTCGAGGAAGACCATGGTGATGGCGACGGCAAGCTCAAGACAACGACTGCTTGATGAAGATGACGATTACGGCGATGAAGGCTGGGTGCGACGAAGGCGATGAAGGCTGGGTGAGATGAAGGGCAGTGATGAACGCGACGAAGATGACGATGATGGCGATGAAGGATGCTGGGTGCGATGAAGCTGAACAATGAACGCCGAAGGAAACTGCTGGGTTCGAGAGTGAAGATGAAGTGACGGCGCTGTATGTTTAGGGTTTGAAAGTGAATTTTAGTGTTAAAAAGATTTTTTGCTTAGTTATTCATTTCTTTAACTTTGTTCTAACTTTTATCAAAACCAAAGAAACTAAGAAATTCAAATGATAACATTTAAAGTTTTAATTCATACTTTGATATTAAATTTAGTTTAAATATGAATATTGAGTTTACATTAAATACTTTTGATTCTAAATTATAATTTGTTATATTTTTTAAGAATATTAAATAACTAATTATTAATACAATGTACAAACTGTAAAATTAATCAAATTATCTTAAACTAATTTTGTTAAGTATAATTTGGTAACATAAGAATTAAGTGTACTCTAACAAAGTTATGTGATTTAAAAATAAAGAAATTATAAAAAAAAATACACATTTTGTAATGAAAAAAAAAAGATAACGAAAAAAGAAGGAAAAAATATTGAATGGTGAAAAAAATAAAATCACAAGTCATCTTAAAATTGTATATCATATCTACATAGGCATTTGACGAATTTAGGTTTCATCCTTCCTGGCGCAATAGGAAATTAAAAGTTAAAAAAAGAAATTATATGAAACTAGTGTGTTGTTATTATCATTTAGGGTTAAAATTTGAAAACTTAGAAAAAAAAAAGTTAAGTGCAAAAAAAATGAGTGGGAAACTAAATTTTAGAGGAGGGAACTCTATCGGCACGTTTTTTTTACGGTGCTAAAATAAACACACTATAGCCACACTTTTAAAGCGTGCCGATTTCCTTCTATGGTCACGCTTTTTAAGCGTGGCAAAAAAATGTGTGGCCAAATTTCAAATCAGTGGCCACCCTCGTAAAAGCGTGTCGATTTCCCAAAGCATGGCCAAATTTCAAATAAGTGGCCACTCATAAAAGCGTACCGATTTTTCTCTAAAGCGTGGCAAAAAAAAGCGTGGCCAAATCACAAATCAGTGGCCACCCTCGCAAAAGCGTGGCCATTGACCACTTTTGGGCACGCTTTAAAAGCGTAGCAAGAAAAAAGTGTGCCGACAGGCCTTTTTCTTGTAGTGATGCAGCAGCATCAACCGTTGAAAAAAGACTTAATTGAACACATATAATAATTTCACAATACTTGTTAACTATAGAGTTCCACTATGCTTTTTTTATATTGTGTATTTTACAAATTAGTTTAATCTCGAATTATTTATTTTAATTAATTAATTAATTAAGTGGAGTCACAATAGGGACTAAAGTTAGTTCTTCCATTAGGAGAAGAAAGAGATACTTTAAATTTTTATTTACTGTTTATCACGCAAAAACTGATGCGGAGTTATTTTTTATGATCAATTGACCATAAATAGAGACTGAAATGAGTTTTTGACTGGAGATGGTCTGATAGTGTCCGAAATTCAATTTTAAAAACAGCAATAATTTAATTAAAATCGTAAAAACTAAATCGATGGACATTGTGAATTTTAGAGAATCCTATAGATATTTAGTCTTATGCCTTAAAAGTTTAACATCAAGAAATTGATGGATTACCATGTGCTCATAACACGCAGCGAAAGAAAAGAAGGTAATCCTAAAGATCTATTTTGTGCTTAAACTTTATTCCAATAATATATAGATCAGATCTAAATACCTTTAGACGCTTTAGTAAAAACTTTATTCTTCGATTGTACGAAGACTCTATGCATATCCACACCGAAACCAACCTTTGCTGTCAACTCCTTGACCAATGGACATCTGATCTAAATTGAGAAACCTCTTGCAACTCTTTGCACACCATAAAATTCTTCTCCAAGAATTAGGCTCACATACATTTATGTGAATAGAGGTAAAGGAATAAAAATCTTGTTAATCTCTTTTTTCTGTGATTCCTCTACTCTTGGCATACACATATATATAGTATGAGATTTGTTAATGATTTTAAATTTGAATCTCAATTCAAATTTGAATCATATCTTAAAATTCTAAATTTGAATCCTTCAAATTTATGAATCATATCATAACTCAATTTGAAACATAATCAGTTAGGATCTCATCCAAATTTAAAAATAGAATAACTAATTATTCTCAAATCTCATTTAAAATTCTCAATTATCATACTATTATTATATTCTTAGTGTTAACAAAGAATATAACAATATTTCATTTTGAATTAATATAATTATTTATTTGATCAAATCAAAATAATAATAAAATAATTCTACAACAAAGATTAGAACACTCGTTAGTGTGTGACCCCATAGGTTCAATACTAAGCGGGTAGTAAATTAGTCATACTGAATTTACTAATCAAGGTTGGCATCTAGCAACACTCCTCAACGAACCGATAGTATGAAGTATCTATTTTTACTAAGAACCTCAGAAGAACAAAGTATAATTCCTTCCATCTTTCCAGCTCTTGGTTAACCCTTAGAGTATGGTTTAATTGTCAAACTACTTAGCTTGTTACCATTATTATAATGAACTGTGAATGACCTAAGAAACTCATTTCTTCATTCATTCAATCCCCGTGGCCAAGGTTTTATTCATCTTAGTCATTATAATCATAGAGCTCAAACTCTTTACCGAGAGTTGACGGATTTCTTATTGACTAATTATTAATTCTACAAGTATTTAAATCATACCCAATATCTATTCAACTAGCACCCTAGGGTATTAGGTGTCCGAAATCAAAGTATAATAAATACATTGTAATTACTATGACAGCCGCAGGTCAAAGAAAACTCTATTACCGTGTTCATCTTGAGAATATCTTATTGACAAATATGCGGTAATGATAACCATTAGGAATTCTCAAAGTGAGTCAGTTCAATGGTGATATCTCTATATGCACCATATATATATATATATAATTTAATAAATGAGATCTATTAATCTTCATCCAATGAAGACCATTATATATATATTGGTCTTTCCGGATTATTAATGTCCTTTTTAATAATCCTATGACCAAGAATAATTTAGATTAAATTATAAAAGATTTATCTCTCAATATTATGATCACTATCACAATGATAAATCTCTAAATTTAATTAAGGACCTTATTATATTAACATTTTAATATAATAACAATAACAAATTATTTGACACATGATTGATTGGATAGTGGTCATACTCCTTATTTCCAACAATCTCCCACTTGCACGAGAGCCAATCATGATAGATTGGATCTTGGGCATACTATTATCACAATAATCTTTCACTTGCACTAGAGCCAATCAATTATGTGTATAATTTTTCAATGCACATTTGTGTTTATCAAAACTCTTTCAACCTTAAAGACCTTAGCTCTTGAGCATGTTTGCTTGACCTTTTGTAAAATACACCAAGTGCATAATAAATATCACGTTTTCTCAAAACATGAAATCTCCCACTACAATAGTGCATAATTTTATTTTAAGGACAATCCTTATTGAACATGATTATAAAAATTTAAGTAACCATTAGATCTATCTTTATAGAATTGTATCATTAAACAAATAGGCTACTTTTTTAAAAAGTTAGTTTGACGATCAAACTTTTTATACTTTCAGGAGAAAGTATATCCTCTATTGAGTGGTATACAATTCTAATAAAAGTAATTGTAGTCCCACTCTTTCTTTAAGATGGAATCCTTTTTCCAAAAAGGAGTTTAACATATTATCACAGACACTTTGTCATAAGAAGAGTGATAAAAATAATCTCATTATTTCTTTAGGGTAACCAATAAATCTCATTTATTGGACCTAATATCAATTCTATTTTTATGCAATCTCTTAACACATATAAGACATCTCCAAACTCTAATGTTCTTGAGTTTCAGCTTATGCCTTTTCCATATCTCGTATGGATAAAAAAAATTGATTTAGTGAGAAATTTGTTAATTTAGCAACATTTCTAAAACGTAGTCCAAATATTTAACAAACAGTGATAGTTAAACTAAATCAAATTTCATGTTTCTTAAACATGATGGAGTACATAGAGTACTAGTATTTGTGCATGGAGAGAATCTCATTCTCTATTCAATAGAATATATATCAATTAGATATTAGAGAATTTACTTTAAGCTCTTATAATAAAAATACTCGATATCTTTATTATTGGTCAAACCAACCCTTAAGAGCAATTTTGATTCGCATCTTCAATACTCATATTGAGTTTTTCTAAAAGGATCACAAACCTTAATCATATTAAGGCCAATTATAAATTGTTTGTAACAAAATAAATCTCCAAAAATACTTGCAAGAATAATTCTCGCAAAAGCCATTTGCCTAATGGCATTTCAACTTCTAAAGTTGTTTAATTCAAAATATATTGCCCAATACTCCCATTAGTTTAAATAAAATCTTTGATAGTCATGCTATCTTGCTTTGGGCACCATGCATCTTCTCAAGATGTTTAATAATAAATAGTAGGTTGTCTTTGAAATTGAAACTCATGTTTGTCAAAACAACCCATGTTGTAGTAAAGCAATATTCCAAATACTTCACAACTTCTAACCATTCCATAACCAAATTTATTGGAGAATATTATTTCAATAGGATTGTCATCTCAATGATAATCTTTTGGAAAAACAAATCTAAATTGTAGTCAATATATTACTTTCAAGTATGCCACACAAAAGGTGGGCATATTTAAAAATTTAAAATACGAAAGTAAATTAAAAAATTTATATTTCTGAAAAATTATTTAGAATTACGAATGAGTATCTTGGTTGTCAAGTTGTTACTCATACATATTTCAAATAAACATGATTAAATTGTATCCCAATGCAATTATAATCCCAAATAATTATCTGGTTGTCAGACAATTATTTAACTGAATTATATTTTATATCCCTAGGTAGTCTAGGTTCAAGCATAAAATTAATTCTCCTTATACATCATCATATGCATAAATAAATTCTGTCTTTGAGTACAAGTGTCCTAGTTGTCAAGTTGCTCCTTGTAAAGAAGAGATAAATTTATTTTTGACAATATCCTAACTTTTAGGACTTATCTCTATTGTTAGAGAATTTCTACTAGTATTCTTGGATTAAATTTTATACTTCCAGGTTGTCTAGGTAAAAATATAAAATTAAATCCTTAATACATCAAATGTATACACTGATTATTAGCTTGAAAATAAAACTCCTAGTTGTCAGGCCGCTTTTTATAATCAAGAATATTACAAAAACTAATTTCTAAAATTATAGTGTTCAAAACACATCAATCAAATCAAAATTTGATTTTTCATGTACTAACGTTTAGCCTTAAAAAATTATCAAATCAAATTTGACCTTTATATATACACTTATATATATAAGAAACAAACAAAAAATATTAAATAATTAAAATAAATTAACTATTAATTTATTAAAAAATCATCTCAATGTAAATAAATACATCACATGCTTAAAAACAATTTGAATTAATCTTATTAATTCACAAACTTTAAAAAAATAGGAATAAAAATTTAAACACAAAAAAGTTAAAGCTCTGATATCACTGAAGGATTACCATGTGTTCATAACGTAACACGCAGTGGAAGAAAAGAAGGTAATCCTAAAGATCTATTTTTGTGTTTAAACTATATTTCAATAATAAACAATTAGATCTAAATACCTTTAGACGCTTTAGTAAAAACTTTATTCTTCAATTGTACGAAATTCTATGCGTATTCACACCGAGACCAACCTTTGCTGTCAACTCCTTGACCAATGGACATCTGATCTAAATTGAGAAACCTCTTGCAACTTTTTGCACACCATAAAATTCTTCTCCAAGAATTAGGCTCACATGCATTTATGTGCGTAGAGGTAAAGGAATAAAACTCTTGTTATTCTCTCTTTTATGTGATTCCTCTACTCTTGCATACACATATATATAGTATGAGATTTGTTAATGATTTTAAATTTGAATCTCAATTCAAATTTGAATCATATCTTAAAATTCTAAATCTGAATCTTTCAAATTTATTAATCATATCATAACTCAATTTGAAACATAATCAGTTAGGATCTCATCCAAATTTAAAAATAGAATAACTAATTATTCTCAAATCTCATTTAAAATTCTCAATTATCATACTATTATTATATTCTTAGTGTTAACAAAGAATATAACAATATTTCATTTTGAATTAATATAATTATTTATTTGATCAAATCAAAATAATAATTAAATAATTCTACAACAAAGATTAGAACACTCGTTAGTGTGTGACCCCATAGGTTCAATACTAACGGGGTAGTAAATTAGTCATACTGAATTTACTAATCAAGGTTGGCGTTTAGCAACACTTCTCAACGACCCGATAGTATGAAGTATCTATTTTTACTAAGAACTTCAGAAAAATAAAGTATAATTCCTTCCATCTTTCCAACTCTTGGTTAACCCTTAGAGTATTGTTTAATTGTCAAACTCTAACTTAACTTGTTACCATTATTATAATGAACTGTGAATAACCTAAGAAACTCATTTCTTCATTCATTCAATCCCCTTGGCCAATGTTTTATTCATCTCAGTCATTATAATCATAGAGCTCAAACTCTTTACCGAAAGTTGACGGATTCCTTATTGACTAATCATTAATTCTACAAATATTTAAATCATACCCAATATCCATTCAACTAGCACCCTATGGTATTAGGTATCCGGAATCATAGTATAATAAATACATTGTTAATTACTATGACAGTCGCAGGTCAAAGGAAACTCTATTACCGTGTTCATCTTGAGAATATCCTATTGACAAATATGCGGTAATTATAACCATTAGGAATTCTCAAAGTGAGTTAGTTTAATGGTGATATCTCTATATGCACCATTTATATATATAATTTAATAAATGAGATCTATTAATCTTCATCCAATGAAGACCATTATATATATATTGATCTTTCCGGATTATTAATGTCCTTTTTAATAATCCTATGACCAAGAACAATTTAGATTAAATTATAAAAGATTTATCACTCAATATTATGATCACTATCACAATGATAAATCTCTAAATTTAATCAAGGACCTTATTATATTAACATTTTAATATAATAACAATAACAAATTATTTAACACATGATTGAGTGGATTATGGTCCACTCCTTATTCCCAACAGAAATTAATTTCATATGACAATTCTTATAGTCTTTTAAGTTTCCGTACAATTTTGCTGTGCTTCTTAGATCTCAAATATATGAAGAATCGGACTTCGTTGGGAACATGTCCCCATCGCCTGGCATATTGACACCTTAATTAGTTTACTATATATGATAGTTGATATGCATAACTAAGAGGGAACAAGAATCCAATTGAAAAAGGATAATTAAGCATTTCCATTTGCATTCATATTCCAAATTTAACACAAGAAGGATCCTTTATAATCTTCAACTTGGTCTAGCTAACCTCCAAACTAGATACGCTTATAAAATAATTAACAATTCCTTTCATCGGTACTCTTGATGTTAATGACATCACCATACTCATACTATTTATATTATATTGTAATATAATTGACCGAAGGAATACCATAGCTTACCCCCAACCGGGGGAAAACAAAAAGAAAAGAAGAGAAGAGAATCTAAACAAGACAGTGACATATATATATAGCAAGAAGCCACCACTTGCATGTTTAGCATGTGACGATGGTGAACGACGATTCGAATTAATTAATTAGGAGGGATTATATTTATTTATTATATCACTAATATTAATTAATTGGGGAGGTGGGTCCTTGTCGATGAGATTTTTTAGGGTGCGAAGGTTTCAGAATTATTATTATTATTGTTATTATTACGTGTCTCTCGTTGTTCTTGGCATTCCATGTTCACCCCGAACAGCCTCAGCGTCCTCGAACCTGAACTCAAAGGGTTTTCCACCATTGTCGTTTCGTTCGCACCTTGGCACTCTCCACCTGTTACATTATCACACGTGCATAAGCCTATGCCTCAGTTAAGATCTGTGCTATTTAAATTTAAATATAAAAAGTTATTCTAACTGGTCAAAAAGATTATTAAAATAGAAGATTAGTAAAATGATAAATATAAAAATTTCATTATTATTGAATTTATAATTTTTATCATATATAAGTTATATTATCTTGATTACAAAAATATTAAGCGTTCACTTTTTATTTTAGAAAAACTCGATACTAATACACTCTTTGAGACAGTGAATGTGACATCAAATTGCATTCAAATCTCTACCAAGAAAGCAATCTCTACCAAAAAAAAATTGAATTCAAATTGTCTTGTTTAATTTGGAAAAAAAAACATAAAGAAAGAAGGAACGTATATTAGAATTACAGTAGTATTATAAATCAGTATAATTTATTATTTTTAGTTAGTAATTAATTAATAATATTTAAAAATATTGATTAAAAATATAAAGCAAAATTTATTAGACTATTAACTAACATAATAACTAATATAAATTAAAATTCCTTATCTTATTTTTTTTTTTAAATTATACATATCAACAATAGTGTGTGTTTTAGAATGGGAATGGCGTTGATTACATATTTTTCTTCAGTAATAAATGATGTTTGTTGATTTCTCATTCAAAAATTCTCAACCGGATAATATTTAAAATTCCTGTTGACGAAATAGAAGGCAGCAAATTAAACAAGTTGTAGAAACAAAAAGTGACCTTTAATTTGTCTTTATCTGTTTTTTGTTACTTCGTTAAATTTCGGTCACATGGCTCACGCAGCTAGCGCACGAGACCTGCAGATTTTAGGTACAATCTGAATTCTGATATCTGAGCAGATAAGGACCCAAATTACACATGACGCAAATTTCTCCCAATTACTTTCATGTCTACTTCTTTGAAACTACAATAGTAATTCTCAATCAAAAAGAACTGTCATAATTACCATTATTGCATTTTAAGCTATGTTCTTTGAATCCAATTTTTTATTTTTATTTTTTAATCTGGCAAGGGAGCAAACACACTTTACTCGCAAAAGTCATGTATATGTGGATTTTGTAATTATCATTCTTTCTGTTTTCTCTATATTACGTTCTTTTTCTCACTTAGTGTCTACTGTGTCACCGCCGAAAGTGGATAAGAAAATTTTCTACTACACTTTTTTTTTTAACAGACAAACGTAGCATTACAAAGTGCACTGCAACTGAAGAAAAGCAACACGATAAATTTAAAAAAAAATTGAAGGGGTTGAATCCTGATAGAATCATTAATGGAAATGTAAAAATAATTTAGATAAGATACTCTTTATTTTTGTTTATCAAAACTTGTTAAAATAAAAAAAATTAATTTTTATACCATTTTTTATTTATTTTTTATACATTTCTTTTTGTATGGTATAACTTTTAATAAAAAAGGATAAAATATATACAAAAGAAGTATATACAAAATGGTGCATATAACATTACTTTACAAAAAAATTAATACTTGCATAAACT
>NC_029790.2:89896355-89909231 GCF_000816755.2 Arachis ipaensis
ATATATTAAAATTTTAAAGTAAAAATAACGTGTAATTAATTTTATATAAAGTTGATAGGTGAAAGTCGTTAAATAATTTAATTAAATTTTTATTTAACAACTCTCATTTATCAATTTTACTTTTACGTGAATTCACCAAGTTTAAAAGTCATATTTTCTCATTCCCACGGTTTTGAAAAGCAGAATATCTAATGAATAGGTAGTTAAGAAATGATCAGGAGTAGAAGAAGAAACCTGCATGAAGAAAATATTCATTGGAATGATAGGATGAGAAGGGATGTTGCTGGTGGTGCGTAGGATACCCCACAGAAACAGAAACAGCAGCATCACCCACCACCACACTCTCACTGTTGCCATCACCACCACTGGTACCCTCATCCCTTCTCCTCCTCCTCCTCCTCCCTCTAGCCGCCAGGGGCATGGTCCCGGGATCACGGCGCCTCCAACTAACAAAGAAATTATTGGGATGGAGGCGGTGCCTCTTGAACAAAACGACGTCGCCGGCAGAAAGGTGGTTTTCCCTAACGTAGCGGCCCCATCCTTTGGTGAGAACATAGCTTTGGCTGCTGCTCCAATAGGAGTAACGGAACCTCCATTGTTTTCCCGATTGGTCCTCGAAATTCAGAAGCAGGCCCTTCCCTTCGGTCGAGTATCCGTCAGCGCCGGTCGGGAAATGAGCCTCCGCGTGGGGCTTTGGGATGACGATGCGGTTGAGCTTCCCAACGTCGCTTGGAGTAAGAACCTTCTCGAACATCAACTCCTTATTATTATTCATTTCATCTTCAGTGATATTATCTTCTGCTTCTTCTTGTTGTTGCTGAGTCCACCGTAGTGGTGTTTCTGATGATGACATTCTTTTATGAATTGTTATGTTTGTGAGGCGCAGATCAGAATTGAATAGACAGAGAGAAGATCGAGTGGGTTTAGAAAGAGGGGGTCGGGAGAGGAGGGGACTTACTATTTAATTTCATGGAGCTTCAATCCAGCCACATACAACTAACGCTTATATATACACATTTGCGGCTGCCTCTAACTCTCTGTACACACACATCTATGTCACTACCCGCAATCCCGCACTACTCTCTGCATTCTTTTTTTAATGCAAGATAACTTATGTCTTTCTTATACTTTGTAGATAAATATAATATATAGTTTAATTAAGTTTAAATATAAATATAAACATAAAATAAGTTTGCATTACTATACGAGTGGCCAATAAATAATTAATTTCTTTTATTTTTATGTCATGGTTGTATATATTGACCAATAGCTAGTACTTTGGTAATAAAGAGAAAGTATAGGGAGCCAATGACCTAAACGTACAATGTGTACAATGAAGGTTTGGAAAGTATTAAATTTAAAAATTAATTAATATATGAAGTTATATTAGATTTTTAAATTTTGAGAAGTACAAGCTAACTTTAAAAAATTTCATTTTAATTATTTTTAAAAGTACTCCGATCTTTTATAAACTACAAATATAAGCACATAGTCTTTTTTTAATTTACCAAACACAAAATAAGACATCTTTACAAAATTTTACCAAACCAAACTTTCACTTTATCTTTTTGTAATTTGACGACAAATCGAAGGCTATTTTAATCCAACCCTTTGAAGTTTTGTTAAGACACATAAATTGAAACAAGTTTGACGAATTTTTGTGGTGCTAAACTAGTTCAAACTTTTAATTTTTTTTACTGTTTTTCTCTCATCATGAACTTGTAAATTGGACGACTTTATCTGATTTTAGTTCAATATCGAATGGAAGTACATACTGCAATAGCAATACTTGGAAAAAATTGGTTCTGCTATTCAGTGGCATGGTGGAATTTAAATCATTGGCACTTGGGAATGCAAACTTATTTGCATCCTCTGCTATTAACTATTCAACCAAGAGTTTGTTAAATATGCTCTAAAAAATACTCAGTTAAAAAATCACAAGGGAAAGTTGTACAATGAAAAAAAAATTCAATTCATTAATTAAAATAAAAAGTCCAATTTTTTTTGGAAGTATGCATATCCAGAGGAGAAGAGAAGATGAGGATTGTGATGTAATTTTGCAACTCAAAGTTTATGTGAACATGAAAATACTATGTTAATGACCGTTGAATTAGGAACAAATAAAAATTTATGAATTAAAATTTCAAAGGCTTATTTGATCATTTTTAAAAGTGATAGACTATTTTGATTCCCACTGAAAATGTTAAAAACTAATTTTATACGTTATCTCCTTATATATATATATGATACGGCCGTTACAGATCCTATGCCATAATTTGGCATTGTGCACCATAACTCAACACTTTACGTTATAATTCGGTGTTATACGTTACAATCAGACTCAACGAACTGCATTCTGGAATAAAAACATCCGACCAGACATTATCACTTATTAAAATCTAATAACTGCTCTTCAATACAGAATGATCAACAAAAATGTAACCGATCTATTTTCACCTCACCTATAAAAGTATGATATTTTATCCTCAAACACACACACAAAACTCACAGTACTAACTTAAGCATCGGAGTGCCTTTTGCAGGTACACTCCCCCTTTGCCCACAATCTCCACAACGTGACATGTCTCTAGACGAAGAGCTCGGATCTTCCTAGCCTACAGCTCGGCGTTGAAGGAAACAGCTCGGCGTCGACTCTCAGAAGACGACTTACATCTAGGTTACATACACGAGAACAATTGACGCCCACCATGGGGCCGAAAATATAGATCTTTTCTTTTTCATTGGCCTCAGTGTTTCTACGTTTGCTCATGGCTGATCTCCCCCCACCTACACCGTCCTAGCTTCTCTGGATGGTGACTGAGTTGCAACAAGCCAACCAGCGAATGGCGGAAGAGAATCAAATAATGGCGAACCAAATAGCCGAGTTAACTAATACTCGGATTGAAAATAGTGACGGACGTCAAGAATGAACCGAAGAAGTTGAGCATAAGTCTGGTCCAACACATGTCTCTGAAAATTGCTCGGAATGAAGAAGCCCAACCTGTACACAATGAAGAAGCTCAGCCAGAAAACAAAGATGGCGAACCGGACAGCTCACCTGGGCCATTCACGGCCGAGGTGATGAACTTCGTACTATCCAGAAGGTTCACCCTACCAACTACCTTAACCCCATACGACGGGTTAGGCGATCCAAAGAAATACATAAAAAAGTTCACATCCATAATGATAGTAAATGGTGCATCCGATAAAGTTTTATGTCGTTGTTTTCCATCTTATCTAAACGGTCTTGCACTTGATTAGTTTTGTTCCTTGTCTGCAGATTCTATTTCATGTTTTTGGGACCTATCAAAGCTTTTCGAGGAGCATTTTGCTGGATCAGCTATCTACCTGCACCACTCTGACTACCTGACACAATCAAACAAGGTCAGAATGAAAGCTTCAAAGACTACATGACATGATTCACAATGGTGGCTATGAGTATACCAAACCTCCACCCTGAGGTGCATCTACACGCCATCAAAAGCGGACTCCAACCAGGGAAATTCCAGGAGGCTATTGCTGTTGCCAAACCAAAAACCTTGGCCAAGTTCTGTAAAAAGGAAAAAGGCCAGATTGACATTGAAGAACTCCGACAAGCTCGGAAAGCAGAAAAGCCCCAGTACAAAGAAGAAGATAAACCACGGGATAGTAAGAAAAGTTTTAAACTAACCCCCCGTTATGAATCCTATACTCAGTTCAATACAAAGTGCGACGATATCATCAGGGAGATCCTAAATTTCAAATTGATCAAGCCACCAAGGAAGGCTGGAAACTATCCAGATTCAAAGGGCGTAGACAAATCAAAGTATTGCACTTTTCACCATAAGCATGGACATACCACTGATGAGTGTGTCATCGCCAAAGACCTATTAGAACGACTAGCTCGACAAGGTCATCTCGATAAATACATCGGTAATAATATACAACGGCGTGCCCCTCCCACTGGCGATCATAACTTGGCAGGACAACACAGTCGAGACAAAGAAAGGGCGAGCACAAGTCATCTTGAACAACCAAGAGGAGTTATTAACTATATTTTTGGAGGTTTTGCAAGTGGAGGTGCTACAAGCTCGGCAAGAAAACGCTCTTACCGAGCTATGTTATCAATAGAAGCTAGCTCAAACAATCCTCAAATGCCTTCACACTTCCTCAGATGACGTTTCAAGCTTCCGACTTCAATACAACTACAACAAATCTAGATGACCCTGTTGTTATCTCCATCCAGTTAGGAGATCTTTTGGTTACAAAGGTACTACTGGACCCATGGACCAGTGCTGATGTTCTTTTCTACTCAACATTCCAGAAGATGAAACTAAGTAACAACATGTTACAACCATCCCCTGGAGACCTGGTCAGATTTTCAGGTGAAAGGGTCCTGGTTTTGGGATCTGTGAGGTTACAAACCACACTCGGTAAGACTCCCTTATTAAAGACTTCAGATGTTCAATATTTAGTTGTTGATTATTTTAGCCCTTACAATTTGATACTTGGCCGACCTTTCTTGAATAAGTTCGGCACTATCGTTTCTACAATTCATCTTTGTGTTAAGTTCTCTATGCAGGATGATACTATTGCAACAATTCACAGTGACACCTGTGACGCAAGACAATGTTACAACAATAGTCTCAAAAGACCCAACCGAAGTATCAATGCACATGTACATAACATCAACAGTCAGGGGGAACTCCCAGTTTTGGCCGACCTTGATCCAAGGGCAGATGTTCTCGAACACCCATCCCCAACAGAGGACTTACAAAAAAATTATTTTGCAGATAATTCGAAAAAATTCACTTATGTAGGAACTACACTAAGCTTGGAAGAGAAAGCCTCATTTCAAATGTTCCTACAACAAAATGCCGACTTATTTGCCTGGACACCTGCAGACATGCCTGGCATTGACCCATCAGTCATCTCTCATAGGCTGGCGTGAGATCCCTCTGTCCAACCTATAGCACAGAAGAAGCAAAACCTAGGCCTTGAAAGAAAGCAAGCCTCTCTGGAAAACACTAAAAAGCTAATCAGTGCCAGCTTCATACAAGAGATTAGATTCACAACATGGTTGGCAAACTTCTTCATGGTAAAGCATGCCCAAAAAATTCCTATCCCTTACCATCTATTGATTGTTTGGTAGACAATGCTTTAGGTTATAAAACACTGAGTTTCATAGATGCATATTCTGGCTATAACCAGATTCTAATGCATTCGTCCTATTAAATTAAAACTGCATTTATTACCGAATATGGAAATTACTGTTATAAAGTTATGCCATTTGGACTTAAAAATGCAGGAGCAACATATCAACGTCTTATGGACAGGGTATTTGCAGCACAGATTGGTAGAAACCTCGAAGTTTATATCAACAACATGGTAGCCAAAACAAAGCTCGGCAACAATCATCTTGACAACCTTACAGAAATATTCAACCAAATCCGAAAATAGAAAAAGTGGCTTAATCCTGAGAAATGCGCCTTTGGTGTACAAGGAGGCAAATTCCTCGGTTTCATGCTCACCAACCACGGAATCAAGGCCAATCCAGAAAAATGCCGAGCTGTATTAGATATGGCAAGCCCACAAACTATCAATGAAGTCCAACAGTTAACAGGGTGACTTGCTCCTCTCTCTAGATTCCTACCTTGTTCAGCTTCAAAATCTTTCTGTCTCTTTCAAATACTAAAAAAGAAAAAAAAATTTTCATTGGACTGATGAATGTGAAAATGTTTTCACAAATATAAAAAGCACTCTTTCAAAACCACCTATTTTGCAAACACCCCTTCAAGGGAAACCACTTTACTTATATTTATTTGTTACTGACTGGGCCATAAGCTCTGTTCTTATTGCAGAGTGACATAAACAACAACAGCCGATCTATTTTACTAGTAAGACTCTGCAACATGCCGAGCTTCACTATCCTAATATCGAAAAGCTAGCATTAGCTTTAGTGTTCTCCGCCCGACGACTTTGACCATATTTTCAAAGCCATGTCATCTATGTTCGCACAGATCAACATTTACGACAAGTTCTTCAAAAACCAGAATTAGCTGGCTGACTAGTTAAATGGTCGGTTGAGCTCTCTAAATTTGACATCAGATACCAGGGGTGAGGTCCCATAAAGTCTCAATATTTGGCAGATTTCATTGCCGAATTCACAATCCTAATTTCCATTAATGACTCAACCCAATAGTCTTTGTATGTAGATGGCTCATCTAATCCCCAAGGGTGTGGTGCTGGGGTTTTACTTGAAGATGGTAATGGTTATGTCATTGAGCAGTCTTTATACTTTTCTTTCACAGCGAGTAACAATCAAACTGAGTATGAAGCTCTAATTACCGGTCTCAAACTCGCCGCCGATCTAAATATTACCAAACTGAAGGTATATTATGACTTTTTACTCGTCGTACAACAAGTAAATAACTTGTATCAGGTAAAGATCCTTTACTATCCAAATACGTTGCTATTGTTGAAAACTTAATTTCTAAGTTCTCCAAATTTGAAATTCTACATATACCTCATGACCATAATAGCCAAGTTGATATCCTATCTAAGTTCGCCAGTACACAAACACCAACTTCTTCCCTGCACCAGTTTACACTACTCAAACCAAGTATAGATCTAACCGAAGTCCTAAGTGTGGTACATGATGCAGATTGGCGAGGACCCTATATAAACTATCTCAGGACTGGAATCATACCAAACAACATTGAAAATACTTGAAAATTTAACCGACAAGCTTCATTTTTTACAATATATAACAACTGCCTACATAGACGAGGATTCTCTCATCCTCTGCTTAAATGTCTTTCCAGGTCGGAGGCCGAACTTGCGCTTGCCGAAGCACATGAAGGAATATGTGGCACAAACCTTGGAGCCCGGAGTTTGTCCTCAAAGATACT
The DNA here is from genome assembly GCF_000816755.2 of Arachis ipaensis. Classification (NCBI taxonomy): domain Eukaryota; kingdom Viridiplantae; phylum Streptophyta; class Magnoliopsida; order Fabales; family Fabaceae; genus Arachis; species Arachis ipaensis. The sequence goes on from NC_029790.2 coordinate 89,903,246, forward strand.
CCGAGCTGGTTTCTTTTGGCCGACATTGCAACAAGATTGTAAAATAAAGGTAAAAAGCTGCGATAATTGCCAAAAGCACAGTTCAATTACACACCTACCAGCCGAAATCCTTCACAATTCCGAGGTAAGTTGGCCCTTCAATTAGTGGGGGCTTGGCATCCTCGGCCTTTTCCCTTTGGCGGCAGGGCAGGTAAAATTTCTAATAGTGGCTATTGATTACTTCTCCAAATGGAAAGAGGCACAACCCCTAGCCAAAATCACATCACAACAAATGGTTTCCTTTGTATGAAAAAATATTATTTGTAGATTCAACATATCTCGGCACATTATCACTGATAATAGTCGCCAGTTTGCCGATAAAAAAATTACCTCTTTTTTTGCAAGATTTAAATATCAGACAACATTTTTCCTCGGTAGAACACCCACAGACAAATGGTTTTGCCGAGGCTGCAAACAAAGTTATCTTACATGCTTTGAGAAAGAAACTTGATGATGCCAAAGGTCTCTAGGCCGAATTAGTACTAGAGGTCATATGGGGATACAACACCACCATCCACTCAACAACAAAGGAAACACATTTCCGACTGATATATGGGTCGGACGCAATGATACCTGTCGAGATCTCCCAAGCCTCACTCTAAAATCAATTGGCTAACCATAGTACAGCAGATACAACTCGTCAACATGACCTAGACACCATTGAAGAAATTCGATCTTCAGCAGCAATCACACACTGAGCTATGCAACAGCATATAGCTCGGTGATATAACCAAAAGCTCCATCCAAGGTCCTTCCAGGTAAACGACTTGGTGCTCAGACGAACCGAACAAGCTAGAAGACCCCAAAACCATGGCAAACTAGCAGCTAACTGGGAAGGTCCTTTCCAAGTTATTGAAGTACTCAGCAACAGGGCCTATCGATTACAATCCTTAGATGGTAATACTCTGCCAAATACTCCGAATGTATCATCTCTTAAGATATATTATAGTTAAAAGACAGGGCCAGGCGAGTACTCTTTTTTCTACTACCAAGATTTTTTCCAAAAAGGGTTTTGCTTGAGGAGTTTTTAACGAGGCTTGCCTACCTGCACCTTTGTAATCAAAGGTCTATGAATAAATACATATGTACTATATTTTTATTCTATCTTGCTGTAACATTTTCTCTCTAACCTCTATCTCGCCGACTTTTCTTCGGAATGATCGCACAACTGATCTTATCTATTAAAGTCAAATATTTTCATCTGGCCTATACAAATCCTATCCTCTCAATTATACGTTTCGGGAATACAATTATCAAACAACTATTGACTAACGTTAAGCAAACATAAAAACGTATTGCTATCAAATAATTCATACAAATGCCTTTTACCAAACAAACAAACAGTGAAAGGCGATTTCTAAACATAATACCATTTTAAGGTGTTCCAATAAATTTAAAGTTCCCAAAATAGCTCTATCAAGAGCATACCAAGTTCAAAACAAACAGACATACTTCAGTTAAAACAAATTACAAATCTAATAAAAAATAACAACTATTCAACATTCTCATCTTCTTCTTTAGAAGCACCATCATCCTCCACCAGAGCTCCATCATGGATGATCTTCCCTAGACCCATCTGAGAAAAATCAAACCCAGGAGCAAGAAACTTTGCCTGTTGTGAAACTCGTTCAAACCCTTCCATAAAAGAATCCAAGATCTCTGCTTCCTTCTATTTCTTTGTCTCTTTCAACTTCGTTGTCCCTCAAATATCTGAGCACTCATGGTGGATAGGTCAGCTTCCTTCTTCTTCACATCCTCTACTTCCTTCGCATAATTTTCTTTCATCAGCTTCAACTCCTTCTTAGTTTTTGATAACTTAGTCTCCAATTCGGCTAGTCTGGTATTTTTTAAAGCCAATTCTTCTTTCAAAATTGGGTCTTGCTTTTGCTCGACCAATTTTCAATGTTTCTTTTCTTGGCTGCGTCCTAAGCTCGCTAGCCGAAGACCAATCACCTTAAACGACCAAAGAGATACCATAAGGGATATATTTATACATATATCAATATATAAACCACAATCAACAATAACATATATTACCTGCATATATTGATCAATGGCGACGTCCCCAACCTCGTCTGCCAAAGTCACATCTGCTGACATCTGGCAAACCTCGTTGGCAAAAACCATATAAGGATGATCCTTCCCCTACAATGACGAGCCATCACTCTGATCGGCCATGTGATGCAATTTCTTTTGATTCTCCATAAAGGAATGAATCTCCTCTATGGGAACCTCTTTACCCTTTTCAGTGAATCCTCAGACAGATGTACCACATCAGACTTTCTTTTCTTCAATATAACCTTTTTTCGTGTGGGAAGAAGTTGGTTAACCTCACCCACTCCAATCCCCTTATCTGCCTTCGAAAATGACCCTTCTTTTTCAAGGTTCTTACTTTTCACCCGAGCCCTCAGGGTGGCAGCAGATACCCTGGGATACTTTCTCCCTAAAAACAAAAAACAAAAAATAAGTAAGCTATATATATATTGCAACGCCACAATATCAATATTTCAAAATCTCACCTAAATATTCTATAACGGCCTGCCTATTATCTTCCCATTGGAGTATATCAAACACCGAAATCAACTCCTTCCGATCAACAACTTCCACTAAATACTTAATGATGCATTCATCTCTTGCACTAATGGTTTCTGACCCGAGAATATTATGACGCTCTGAACACCATCAAAGAGGAAACTTTTCCCCCAAATTTTCATCCATATAGAATGAGAAATCACCTTCAGCATTAGAAACCTTCACATACATCTCTTTGAAGTCTTTAAACGACAACTTGTATAACTTAAAGATAGAAAACCTCGGTGAGCTATTCAAGTTCACCCAACCCCTTTCCAGACACCTTTGGCCTGAAATAAGGAGAAGAACAACTCAATAGAGGGAGTCTCTTCTAAAAACTCCATCAGAATCTCAAAACCACGTAGAAACGCCCACCCATTAGGGTGGAGTTGGGAAGGTGCATAGTTTAGTTGCCTCAACACCTGACATTCAAACTCAGTGAAGGGAAGCTTCACCCTCAACTCCTCTAACACACAGCTATACATATAAAAGAATTCAAACCCTTCCCCCTTATGAAACACACGAACACTAGGGACACAAGAAAGCAACTCCAATCGAAGACCAGACCCACCCCTCACAATTTTACTTTTATCTATCTCTTTCACAGCTTCCTGATCTAAAATCAGTGAAGAAAGCTTCTTAACGTCATCATTTACCCAATCGTATGACCAATCAATCCTATCTTTTTTCTCTTTTACGAAACCCATCAGTAAGAATATAGTGAAGAAGAACAAGAATCGCAAAAGCTACAGGAAAATTTAAGCATACCTGTTTTGCTCATGTTTCTCCAAATGCCTCTGATAACAACAAAAACTTGTGCAAACAATCTAACCTTTTGGATTCCAAAGCTTTTAATTAAAACTTTAAAACTATTTTAGAATCCACTAAGCCATCACATCAGTTGCATCAAAGGAAATGATGTGCATTGGAAACACGCACGTCCTTTAATAGGCATTCAAGACCGTTTCTCTCTCCTACTCATATTAATTAAATAATTTTTTAATAAAGCATCTTGAACTGGGGTCTCCAAGGATAATCCAAATAGGCAAGTTATGAGCTCACTGGCTGACTTATGTTTCATTAAAAGCTCAACCTGCTTCATTAAAACGTATTCCCAGGCTAAGCTTGGAGTCTATGATACGGCCGTTACAGATCCGATGTCATAACTCAGCATTTTGCACCATAACTCGGTACTTTACGTTATAACTCGGCGTTATACGTTACAATCAGACTCAACGGACTGCATCCTGGAATAAAAATGTCCGACCAGAAATTATCACTTATTAAAACCTAATAACTGCTTTTCAATACAGAATAATCAACAGAAACGTAACCGACCTATTTTCACCTTACCTATAAAGGTATGATATTTTATCCTCAAACACACACAAAAAATTCACAGTACTAACTTAAGCATCGGAGTGCCTTTTGTAGGTACACTTCCCCTTTGCCCACACTCTCCACAACGTGATATCTCTCTGGATAAAGAGCTCGAATCTTCCTAGCCTACAGCTCGGTGTTGAAGGAAACAGCTCGGCGTCGACTCTCAGAAGCCAAGTTACGTCCAAGTTACATACACAAGAACAATATATATTCTAAAGCTAGACATAAACATTGAAATTATTGCCAAATAAAGCTTAACATGTGTGTCTAAATGAATGTTACTGGTGCGCGAAATAAGAACTCGCACAACTGAACCAACAAGTGCACTGGGTCGTCCAAATAATACCTGAGGTGAGTCCGGGTCGATCCCATGAGGATTTTTATTTTGAATCAAACAGTGGACACCTTGTAGATCTTAGTCAGGCGATTAGAAAAGATTTATGTTGTGAAAAACGCATAAAACATGAATAGGAATGAAATTACTTAATTTGAGTAAAACAAGTGATAAGAGAATGGTTGAGGCTTCGGAGATACTTCATTCTTTTGGATCAACCTTTCCTACTGTCTTTTCCAACTGTGAGTGATTCCTTCCATGGCGGGATGTAAGTGATCAACGCCGGTTCAATGGCCGCCAATCTTCTTCTCTCAGGCTGAACGCCAGGTTTAGTGTGCGCCCAATCTGAATGAGGGTGAAGCTCCTGCAGTTCATCCCTTCGATGATCCTACTCAAAATGCCACAAACAACGTCGAATATTCCAGATCAGAGAATGCTGCGCCTTTGGTTCTAGCCTCTACCACAAAGACCCTAATCTCCCCATACCTCAGCTGAATTGGTGTCTCGAGAAGTCCCCAACGAAGTCGTGGATTAGCCGTTCAAGAGATGTATAACAAAGCTTGTGGTTCAGTGATCTCTGGTGAAGGACTCACATTAAACCCATGTAGAATGAGGATGAGTGTTACGGTTCATCTTATTCATAAGGTTGAAGAACGAAGATACATCTTAGAATAGAGTCAAACACGAATTGAATAGAACAGTAGTACTTTTATTAATCCATGGAAATTAGCAGAGCTCCTAACCTTAACCTAGGACTAGGTTGCTAGTGCGAAAATCCACTTACGGGGCCCACTTGGTGAGTGTTTGGGTTGAGCAAAAGAGTTAGCCACGTGCTAAGACTCCCTAGAGACGTTGAACGCTGGCTAGGGGCCCGCTTTTGGGCGTTAGACACTGGTCACCTTCTTTTGGACGTTGGATGCCAGAATATGGTTGGTGGCTGGCGTTGAACGCCAGTTTTGGGCCTTCAATTTCGAAGCAAAGTATGGACTATTATATATTTCTGGAAAGCCCTGGATGTTAGCTTTCCATAGTCGCTGAGAGCGTGCCATTTAGACTTTTGTAGCTCCAGAAAAGCTCCTTCGAGTGCACAGAGGTCAGATCCTGATAGTATCTATAGTGCTTTCTCTGTCTCTGAATCAGATTTTTGTTCCAACTCCTCAATTTTAGCCAGAAAATACCTGAAATTACATAAAAACACACAAACTCAAAGTAGAATAAAAAAATGTGAATTTTACACTAAAACCTATAAAAACTCAATAAAACTTAAACAAAATATAATAAAAATTATATAAAAATAATAACAAAAAATGTATAAAATATCCGCTCATTAGTTATATTTTACTAGGTAAATAACATATAGTGTAATTTGGGGTCCCATGTTATTAATTTGGTTAACAAATCAAGTGTTTGGGCCCCTTAATTCTCGGTCGCCCTTCCTCAGTCCTTAATCCTACTTCCACGGCTAAATAGAGTCATAATCATCATATCAATATCATAATAAACGGATAATCGCTCTTTCATAATATATATTCGTTTCCGTGCCCTTTCTTATCCAATCGCCGGCCTATCTATGATATCACTTTAATTTATTTGTACACCGAATTCCAGTTTTTGTTTCTGTTTCACCCTTAATTTTTCATTACCCATCGCCCATCGGTT
>NC_029790.2:89909292-89940696 GCF_000816755.2 Arachis ipaensis
ACTTTTGTAATATTATTATAATTATTATTATTATTATTATTGTTACTATTAATTTTTTAAGTACTATTATTTTTGTTCTTGCTTTGATCAAATCAATCTCATATGGTCGGTTAGTGTGCAAAAAGGTCATCGGAGACCAAATTTTAACTCATGCTTTGCTGGACTGTTATTTAGTTTGGTTTGTAAATGACATGTTTTATATTATACTGAAAGGGTTAAAGTAGTTTTGAGCATGCAATTCTACATATAACAAAAAGGTTATATATATATATAGTGGATTATTATAGTATTTATTACTAAAAAATTGTATAGAAAATAAAAAATAACAACATTTTACCGTTTTTGCCAAATTATACTTTCAAGATATAGCTCGATAGTCTTCACACCGGCGAGACAATCTTCTTGTGATGATTATAGCTTGGTACACAAAAACAGGAGGTGTGAGTACTTGTAAATGCATTTCGACACTCAAGTAAGTATAGGGTATATTATGATTAAATGACTTAATCTTAGAATATTAAAATCATACACTCACCTCTTTACGTGGAGATTTATATAGGTGCTTTGGTATTGTAACAGTCTTTGATATTATGTCTGTTAGTTGGTTATGATTATAAAAGTAAACAGAGGAAAGAAAATCGACGTTATCATATTAAAAAATGAATATTCGTTTTATGATTGTTACAACCGAGTTATATCGGGTAAATCATTATCTAGAAAATATTTCTCTTTGTAAAAAATTGTTCTTGTACAAATTGGCTTGACCTTGTCAGATACAGCTCATCCTTTTGGCAATCTCTTCAAGATTTTTAAGTAGGATGTTTTATACCTTGGATATTGGAAGAATATGGAGTGTGGATATCTGTACAAAGCACTTTTATGTTCAAGTCAGTGTATAGAATACTTTGTGTAAGTATAATTTTGGTTCTTAAGGTATAGGTCGAAAATTTTTTCGTCTCCAACTTTCTTTTGCATACAAAATCGTCCCCAAGGTTTAACTTAGTTTTAAAATCGTCCTTACCTTAGGAATCAAAATCGTACAGAGGTGGCAGCGGAAGCGAAGGCAGAGGTAGATCGTGAACATTTTTTTCTTTCTTTTTCCTTCTTCCTTCTCCTTCTTCCCTTTTCCTTTGCAGGAGTAGTAACACTCTCTTTGTCTTATTTTTTCTTTTCTTTTTATTTTATAATATTTTTGGTCATGGGTAATTTGGTCCAAAATTTTAATATTTAAGTAAAAAGGATGATTTTAAAGTTTTGTTTTAAACCTTAGGGACGATTTTGTATGCAAGAAAGGTTAGGGACGAAAAAAATTTTCGGCCTATATTTTAGGGACCAAAATTGTATTTAATCCTACCTCTGTCCTTCGTGTTGATGTTATGTTATAGACTTGAGTATAACTCATAGCCATTTATCGGTTATAATTTTATAAACCATGATACCCTTTACACGGTTCATAGCATTTATGTAGTGATGGTAAGACTCCAGATTTTTAAAAATTAACTTATGTGTTTAATTAAGATTTATGATATTTATTTATGATTTACATTTTTAGAAAATTGTCTTACGAACAGGTAATTAAAGTTGACTATGAGATTTTGAGTTTTAAATTAATTTGTACTAATATAATTTTCATAGTAATTGGATATTTTCTTAATTATGATTTGAAGTTTTAGTAATTGAAAGATAATAAAAATTTTGTATGTTATATTTTGAATATTTAGACTTAGAACTTTATTTTATGAACAAAGAGAAAATCTATTGATTACCTTTAATTTTGAATTAGAGTATTTATTTGAAAAATAATTTTGTAAGTGAAAATAAATAGTATTATCAAGAGTAATTATATAGAACTATATTTGATTTTCAATTATTACTCTTTGCCTTAATTTTATTATTTGTTCCCAAAAGAAACCCTAATTTCATTACCCACACTCACGCCACCGCCGCTGCCACCATTTGCCGTCGTTAGGAAGCGTCGTCAAGGAGCCCGCGCGAGAAAGAAGGAGGCGCAGATGGAGGAGCTGCTGCCGTCATTGATAAACCCATATTTTATGATGTATTTTGTGCTCAATTTAAGTGATTTATTCAACCCTTCACCCACTTATTCATGTAATTTGCATGGTTTTACTTTCCCTTCCTTATTGAGTGATATATGTGAAAAACATGTTTCCTATGCTTTAGAAATATTAAAATTAATAATCCTTTATTACCATTCGATGCCGTGATTTGTGTGTTGAGTGCTTTCAGGCTTTATAGGACAGGAATGACTTAAAGGATGGAAAGAAAACATACAAAAATGGAAGGAAAGCACAAAAATAGAGTTTTGAAGAAAAGGGCAGCGAAGCGAACGCATGGACGAAGCGCCCGCGTACCCAGTACGAAAAGGCAGCGACGCGGACGCGTGACTGATGCGGATGCGTGCCTTGAGCAGAACGCAAATGACGTGTACGCGTAAGCGAAGCGAACGCGTGATAAGGAAAACTCCCAGATGACGCGACCGCGTGAACCATGCGGACGCGTGACAGACGCCATGCACCAGAAACTGCAGAAAACCCCCCCAGCGACTTCTGAAGCCCTTTTGGCCCATATCCAAGACCAGAAAACACAGATTATAGGTTATAAAGTGGGGGAATGCATCCATTCATAGGGAGTCGATCATCATTCACTTTTCATAATTTAGATGTAGTTTTCCTCTCTTTTAGGTTTTAGGATTAGGATTCCTCTTAAAGGAGTTAGGATTCCTTATTATTTCAACTTTATTATTTCAACTTCCTCTCAGGTTCAATATTTCTTTTACTTTATGTTTCTCTTTTACTTTCAGATACTATAATGCTTTTATTTAATTACTTATGTTGCCAAATTGGCTTATGAACCATTCATGTTAGGATTTTTTTTATTTGATATAAATTAAGGTATTTCAGGTTTATGATTCTTATTTAGCTTTTTTTATATTCTTGGCTTTAATTGATTAACTGGAGGTTCTTGAGTTATCAAACTTATCGTGATTGTTAATTAATTTCTCTAATTGAATTGAATCCCACTAACTCTAGTCTTTCCTTAGGAGTTGGCTAGGACTTGGGGATCTAACTAATTAGTTCACTTGACTTTCCCTTGCTTTCGTAAAGGTTAACTAAGTGGGATTAAACTCAATTCTCATAAGAGTAACTAGAATAGGACTTCCGAATTTTTATACCTTGCCAAGAGTTTTATTAGACATTAATTTATTAATCCCTGTAACTTATTTTCCTTATTCAAACCTTTCAAAACCCAAAAATACTGTTTTTCATAACTAATAATAAGAACACCTCCCTGCAATTCCTTGAGAAGATGACCCGAGGTTTGAATACTTCGGTTTATAAATTTTATTGGGTTTGTTACTTGTGACAACCAAAATGTTTGTAAGAAAGAATGATTGCTTGGTTTAGAAACTATACTTGCAACGAAAATTTATTCTGAATTCTAAACCTTCAAGCATCCATTATTCAGTCATCCATAGAGCTATCTTCGTGCGTCGCCATCACCATTCGTGCAAGTTACCACTATCGTCGTTACTCAGTTGCCACTGTGCCTCCGTTGCCATCGTTGAGCCGTTTCTCAGTCATTGCCGGAGTTACATTGCCGCTGCTGGTGTCAGACAAGGCCACCGCCGTTACTGCTGCCGTTCTGGCCGCCAGAATTACTGGGAACTTGGTGTTGCATCTTCTGGCTCTGTTCAGACCTCATTGTCGTGGCTATGTTCGCTGAAAGAACCGCCGGAGGTGTTGCTGCCCCATAGTCTTCATTCTTTTTTATACGATGGGTTATTTTTGTTTCTGAGCCCTTATAATTGTTACTTTATTATATTATGATGCAAATTTTGCAGCGTTATTGCCATATGGTTAAGTTCTCGTTATTGCATAGCATGATTAAAGTTATTGTTATTGCTATGAAAGTAGTATGGAGCTGTGGTGGTGGCTGCCACTGTTGCAAGCTGCGAAAAAAAAGGGTTTTGATGCGTTTTATGGCTTTCGAATTTCGACTATTCGAAGTAGGGATTTTTCTTAAAACATATTTTTTTATTATGGAATTATTATAAATCGATATTGATGCAAGAAATACATTTTCGGTGATTGTGTGAGTCTTATGGATTGACTAAGTTATTTGAGTGAATGTGATTGCTTAGTTGATTGAATTCTTGATTGATTGAGTTGGCATTGTGGTAGTTAATGAAATCTTGATTCAAAAATCGGATTTATATATTTATGTTGAGCAATGGTTTTATATTGGAAATATGATTTATATGTTTTTATTGAGAAATAGTTTGATTTTGAAACTGAGAATGGTCGAGAAATGTGGTTTGGATGGAATCCTTAAAAGGTGGTAAAGTCCGGATTTTAGGGAAGGTGCTGCCGAAAGTTTTATAAATATTTTAGTCAAATTGAATAAATGACTTCTGAGTCTCTTTGAAAAAAATAACTTATTTTTGGTTTTCTTAATTATAAAAAGAATTATGTTTTGGGGCGCTTTAAGTAAAAAATAAAGTAATGAAAATAAGTATTTAAGTATCATTGATTTTTTGAATCTTTGAGAAAAAGTTTTGGAGTTTGAAAAAGGAGTTGAGGTTGGTTTTGAGAAGTTTTAGTGAAATTAAAGCATTTGAGTTTATTAGTAAAAGAAAATAATTTTTGAGTCTTTTTGGAAAGTTCTAAAACTTGAGAATGAATTTGAAAGTGAGTTTTATTTAATTAAATCTAATTTAAGAGTTATGTTCTTGGAAATTTCAAATGAATTGGAAGGAATGAATTATTAAAGTTAGTTTAATAACTTGGTTAAGGAAAATCAGACTCTTTATGGTTTTGTTAATTTGGGAAACTGATTTGTGATTTGTGAAGAATTATAGTTCTGAAGTTGATTTTGGTTATAATTAAGATTCTGTTTGATTGAAATATGATTATGAAGAATTGTGGTCCTGAATATGATTGAAATGAGATATGATTTTGAGCACAATCTTATGAGGATGGCAATACGTAATGCTCATTGAGATATTGTGCATAAGGCTCAATGGGAACGTCGATACGTAACGCCCACTTGAAACTAAGAGTACAGCTCGATGGGGACGGTGATACGTAATGTCCATGTGAGACTGTGAGTATGGCTTAGTGAGGACGGCAATATATAAAACTCACTTGAGACTGGAAGGATGACTCCCCATGAGGATGACAATACGTAACGCTCATGGAATGAGTGTTTTCTGAGATAGGGACAGCGATAGGTAACGCCTATTTTAGGAATGTTGTCGGGTACGGGCAACCAATTGACAAGACATGCATCATACTACATTTGTTTGAAATTTCTTGGGTTTGCATAATTGCTTTGGTTTTCCTAATTGATATTTTGTTAACTGCTAATTGTACTACTTGTCATAATTGTTCTCTATGTGTGATTGTTTAATTGTCTGTTTGATTGCTTTTGCTTGTAACTTGTTGGTTTGGACTATGGTGGAGTGTGGTGGCTTGTATTTGATTATATGTTGACCCGAAGTCTGTGATTTAATTACAAGTTGGGCCGGAGGCCGTGATTTGGTCATATTTGGACCGGAGGCCGTGATTTGATTATGTTTGGGTCGAAGGCCGTGATGGGATAAGTTATATGTCTCGGTAATTTTGGTGAGATTTTGATATGTCTTTGACTTGTGGCGGTGTGATTGATGATTTTGGGTTTTTGAATGGATAATCACACGACTTTGAAACAAAGATCAAGATTAGGGAATTAATGAATAAGGGATTGGATGAATTTAAGAAAAACTAAATGGAGTTAGAGAAAAGGATTTATAAGACGAGCAATGATCACCACTATTCTAGCTAGTTCAGCATAGATTTAATGAACCTATGCTTGGAACAGAATGGTCATTCATACAGTTTAGGTAAACTTTAAGACTTTATAAGAAAAGTATGATATTGGATTTTGGGTGATTAACTATTGATTTTTAAAAAAGTTCATAAGACGAACAATGATCGCTGCTATTGAAAACAACTTTCATTTAACTATTTTCTTATAACAATTCTTAAACTCCTCTAGTGAGACCGTATGGTTAGGTTCTCACCCCTTACAGCCTTATGCTTTTTCAGAAAATAGATGAGAAAACCAATGAAGATTCTTCTGAGCTTTTGATCGTGCTTGTCTTTGAAGTATTATCTTAGTTATTGTTTTTTCTCATCATTATTATTATATTTTTGTAAAGAGGGTCATAAGGCGAGCATCGATCACGGCTGTTAAACGGATTTTGATTATATACATTTATCCTTCTATAATAATTCTTAAACTCCTATGGTGAGATCGTGTGGTTAGGTTCTCACCCCCTATAGCCTTACCCTTTTTCAGGAACCAGACGAGGAAGCCGATGAAGATTCTACTAAGCTTTTGATCGCGCTTTTCTTTTATGTATTATCTTAGTTATTGATTTTCCCTCGCTGTTATTATTATATTTTTTCAAGAGGGATATGAGTGTTTGATTTGATGGCTTTTTATATACATATATGCTTGTAGAAGTTATTCTTGTGAATGTAAAGTGCGATGAGATGTATTTGTGTGTATATATATATTTTATATGTATGTATGTATGTACGTATAAAAGAAAAAGTATCTCCAGTTTTTCAAAGAAATGCCGATGTTGTTTTCAGTCCAAAGCTCCTACTATGTAAATGTATGATTTAAAGTAGTTGTAATGTCCTCGCTATTAGAGTGGCGCAGCCGGAAGCGTGACATTCTGATAGTAAGGATGTTACATTATGGTATCAGAGCAGTCTTTCCTGTAGAGCCTGATGAATGGAATGACTATACCTCAATTGCATACGCTAAGCATCTATCATGTTGTAGGTCTTATCCAGATGACGAGAGTTAGAGTTTTATGTACATGATTGTCTATTGATTTAACTCTGTTAGTCTACCATGCACATTTCGTGGTATTCAGTTTGGCTAACCTAATGCTATTGGTTTGTGTATTTGGGAACGCTAATGGATTATCATAGACAAAATAGAAGTAATAAGTTATGTGAATCACATGATTTGGAAACGTTAAGTATTTTTCTTCGATCGGTTGGAGATGATGAATGCGCTTAGATCGTGCCGCGTGATCTTACGAATCGTTTGTCCCTACATTCTTTGTCTTCAAATTTCTTGATTCACTACCTTTTCTTGAAAAGTGGCTGATTCTTTTTGTGTCTTGCATTCGCTTTCCTCCGAGGACCTTAGTTGACATCGTTTGTGAACCATGTACTTCTCTTATTCAGCTTGAATCTGTTTCGACCTAAAATCCCATTTTTTTTCTTTTGTTTCCGTCAAAGTTCCTTGATTTGGATGTCCTAAGATGCGATTTGACTCCTTTTTTGGTGCATCTAACTACATTTGTACATCCTTGTTGATTTACATCCTATTATGTATCTTCTTCATATTTTAATAAAGTGTTGAAACCATATGACTCTTTTGGATATGATATTAATTTTTGAGGACAAAAATTTTTGTAAGTGGGGTAGGATGTAAGACCCTGGATTTTCCTTTTTTGAATATTAAAATATGATTTATTTGAAAAATGTTTTATGAATGACAAGGAAAAATATTTAGAATATAAACTCAATCACTTATTTTAAAAGTTTTGGCCTAAGATAGGGCCAACAGACTAAAAATCACAAACGGACCTATGTTGGACCAAGTCCAAGGCTTATAAGCCTCACACTTAACATAAATCAGCACTCACTCCCCCATTTTTGAGAGAAAGGGGCGGATAGAAGAGAGGAAGAGAAGAGAGAGTGAGCACTAATACTAGATGAGGTTCAATCATACATACTTGTGGAAAGGTCCATTAAAAATAACAGTGTGGCTCCTAGTTTGATGTTTCCAGAGTTTCTTTACATGGTTAGTGTCATTCAGTCCCCTACCTACTATTTGTACTTTTTGGTGATGAAAAAACCCAATTCCCAAATATATTGACAGAATAATAGAATATATAGCCATAGGAAGATTATAAATAGGAGTAGATAAAGAATCTAAATTTGCCAATTAATTCAATTACTAGAGTGAATAACTACTACTATTTGCACTTTTCATTTTAAGCAGATGGCAAAATTTTGGTGGAAGATATTTTGAAATTAAGCAGCCAGAAAGAAGATACACAGGAAGAAACAAGATCGTGATGTTATGTTATTTTTCTTACTTTCAAGGTATTAGCCAAGCTAGTTACCTCATTTTATGTATGAGATGTATATGACACACTGCTAGAAATTGGAGCCAATCTAAGTAAAGACATTTAGAATTAAAAAATCATGTTATATTTGATATTTTATTTGTATTGGGGTTATTACTTTTGATTTCTTGTTGTTGTGAAATTTAAACATAAAGTATTTGCTTAACACGATAAAAATTACCTTTCTAAATGATAAAAAATGTCATTTTTATCCGATAAAAACAACGGCTTGTCACTGCCATTGTCAGGGTAAAAACGGCAGTTTCAAATGCCATTTTAACCAACCAAAAACGCTATTCTGTCAAGGTAAAAATGACAGTTCATAAACGCCGTTTTAACCAACCAAAATGCCATTTTTACCTTGGAAATAACGGTGGTTTGAACCACTATTTTAACCAACCAAAAAATGCCATTTTATTTGTAAATAATTAACTTGGAAAATTGTGGCGATTTTCTAAAAATCACTGTAATAACCATAATGGCGTCCATAATTGTGTCACTTTCTAAAACCGCCATTCCTGGTAATAATGCCAGTTCAAACCGCTGTAAATACCCAAAAAAACTGTTGTTTTAACCATAATTTTTTATAGTGAACTACCATGAAACAATCATATTATCAGAGATTGTAACTCCCATGAAACAACCATAAGCATAGTTTCAAAGAGAACTAATAAACATAGCACTAATCAACCATACAACTCCATACAGTGTACTTGAAAACTATGAACAATACCGACATTATTGATGAAGACATACAAACACTTTTCCAGGTAATATAAGAAGAGAATACTCAATAGTTTCTGGGGGATTATTGATACCTTTGTCAAAATCAAATCTGAAAACCAACAACCCAACCCAATAATGGAATCCCCCCATTGATTTCCAATGCAATTAGTAACTTAGCATATATATCCCCTAGAATGCTTGAGCAAGCATGAGTAACTTTAGTATCATGAAGAATCAATTATATTATGGATCAAAATCCACATTAAGTAATGCAACTCGTGTTTACAAACTTATTTATGCAGGCAAATGAATGAGAATATCTATGACTCCAACTTCTAACCTCCAAGCTCATATCATCGGCCTACCATTGCTCTAAAGCTTCTGTGTCTATAAGCTTACAAACATTCAACTTTTAGGTGCAGTTACTGAAAATTAACTAGTCTCATGAGTGAAATGTGATTCAGAATGCAACATTCATATACTACTTACCTTGTTTCCAATTTTGTAAGTAATTTTTTCTTGAGGAGAAGGCAAAAGGTTAGCATCCTCGGACATTGCTTTTCTATCTGCCTCTATATGCACATGATAGGGAACACATTTTACTGCTTCACATTATTACTAATGTCAACAATGAAAATGAAAACACAATTGATAATGGAAGTCATCAAAGTCAAATATCAGAATACAAATGAGAAGAAAAAGGTAAATATCACAAATCCATACCCATCTCTTATTGTAGTTAGTAGACCATCATTCCATTATTCTTTGTCCAAACATATCTCTGCCAAAAGAAAAATAAAGGGTGGAAGGGAAAAAGGAGTAAAGACAGAAAAATTTCCAATAAACAAGATAGCAATTGAAGATATAAATGAAGAGAATAAGTATTTGAAGAAATATAATAAAAGTGAATCTCATTAAGTGAACTAGGATTTAAAGATTAAGACTTTCCCAGTTTTCCCTCATTAAGCTTTTAAAAAAATTCTTTAAACTATTCTTATCTCATCCTCTGTTCAATTCCCTTAGGTTGTCCATGCAAAAATGACCATGATAATGATTCTATATAATTAGTTAACAATAACGGGATCATAATTTAAGTCTCTTGTTTTGGTCCTGTTAAATACTTGCTAGTCCAAAACATGAAATGGAAAGATTTTGATTTGTGATTTATGAATAGTATTACTTCAACCAACCAATAGCCAAGCACTAAAAGATTAACCTCTATTTAAGCTGAGCTAAGATACACAGTATATAAAAATATTATCTGCCATTTGTATAAGCTATTTCTTCTAATGACAACCTTATCTGAATTTTAATCATGTCAAAATAAAAGGTACACTGGATCTCTCTTTAAACTACTGCAGCTATTAATTCAATCATAAAATTGTCAAATTAAAGCAAAATGTTTAAAAAATTAAAGATAAATTAACAAATAAAACTTCATAAATTAATGCATCAATCAAAAATTTCTTTCAAACTCCAAATTTTGAGAAAATCAGTACAGCTTACCTCAGGAATGGGCTGTTGGATTACAGATTTCACGGCAATAACCATTGATTGCATGAAGTCCTCACCTCTAGTTCCTATTACAATAAATCCTCGAACAGTTGGGTACGAGTTCACCTGCACCGCAACAATAGCATGCATGTTCATCAAATCACAATTCACAAATGCATATCTTACAGATTATTGTACCAAACCCCAAATTAAAACCCTAAAATTGGAACCCTAGCCCTATTAAATTTTAGAACCAAATGAAGGTGAATACATACCTTCTCGACAAATGGGTGAAGAAGGGTGACAGTTCTCGATCGAGTGGCGAAATGGTGGTGGAGAAGTAGGGAAGTGGTGAGTGGTGACAGCGTGAAGATGAGTGATGGCAAACCTTTCTCTGATTAGGTAGTGATGGCACAAACAAGGTTGGTGAGAGTTATGTTCTCTGATTTGGCTAATTATTGGTGTATTTGGTGAAAAGAGAAAAAAAATACTAAGTAATGGGGAATTTGGCCCTAGATGCATTAGGCATTACTTTTGAAGTGCACCCAAAACATAACAAATAGGTTACTCTTTTAAAGCACTCTTTTTGGTGTGAAAAGTATACCCATAGATATTAAGATAAGGCTACGCTTCATAAGTGATCTTTCTAATATCTTAGGAGACACTTTTCAAGTGATTCCAAAACTGTCTTTCCTATTCTCCTATAAAAAGGCAACATGGAGAAAAGCGTAGCCTATTCTATAAATAGGCTACATTTTTCAAATGTAGCTTAAAAAAAGTGTGGCTGAATGGGTGATTTTTTTGTAGCGGCATGAGCTCACGACTAGTAGGACAGACATGCATCATATTGTATTTGTTTGTGTTTGCTTGGAGTCTGCATAATTACTTGGCTTGCCTAATTGACATCCTGTTAATTACTAATTATACTACTTGTCATACTTGCTCTTTATGTGTGATTGTTTGACTGTCTATGTGATTAATTATATGTTGGGCTGGATGCCGTGGTTTAATTTTATTTTGGACCGGAGATTGTGATTGATTATATGTTGGGCCGGAGGCCATGATCTAATTATGTTTTGGGCCAGAGGCCGTGATTTGATAAGTTGGAAAAATTTGATATAAATATTGACTTATGATGGTGTGATTGATGATTTTTGTTCTAAATAAATGATTGTATGATTTTGAAATAGAGATTGAGGTTTGGTGAATTAATGAATAAGAATTGAATATGGCTAAGAATGAAATAATCTGAATAAGATAAAAAGATTGATAAGGTTAGTATCGATTATTGCTGTTAAATGGATTTTGATTATATAACAATTCTTAAACTCCTCTGATGAGTTCGTGTGGTTAGATTATCACTCCATATAGCCTTACCTTTTCTCAAGAACCAGACGAAGAAGCCGATGAAGATTCTACTAAGCTTTTGATCATGCTTTTCTTTAATGTACTATCTTAGTTATTGATTTTTCCTTGCCATTATTATTACATTTTTATCAAGAGGGATATGAGTGTTTGTTTTGATGGCTTTATATATACATATATGGTTGTAGAAGTTATTCTTGTGAATGTAAAGTATGATGAGATGTATTTGTGTGTGTGTGTGTGTATGTGTGTGTGTGTGTATTTTGTATGCATGTCTATATGTATAAAAGAAAAAGTATCTCTGATTTTTCAAAGCAAAGTTGATGCGGTCGTAATATATATACTTTATAAATACTATGTAAATGTATGTTTAAAGTGGTCGTAATGTGTCCTCGCTATTAGAGTGGCGCAGCCAGATGCATGACATTATGATAGTAAGGATGTTACAGAAGGCTCCTGCTATATATATATATATATATAAGTTGTCGTAATATCCTTGCTATCAGAGTGGTGCAGCCGAAAGCATGATATTTTAGTAGTAAGGGTGTTACAACGCCAATTTCAATATCCAAATTATATAGTGACCATAACTAACTTAAAACATAAGACTGATTTAACAATGTAACCGAGTTATAATGTATATAATCATGTTATACAGATAGATCATATCCTCCAAGTTTGACTTGATAGATTTCTTTAATAAAGCAGGTTGAGCTTTTAAAATATTTGAGTTATAACTTGGTTGTGAAACTAGAGTAGTCAGGGAGCCCCAAGTTCATCCTTCTTTTAAACTGAAAGATAGTAGTTATGGAAGACATTGTAAACTGTAGTTTTTATTAAATAAGTTACTTTAACTTTTTGAATCCCAAGAAGATCTCAGCGATAGTTTTGAAAAAGTTAAAAATAGAATGTATGATGAAGAATGAAAATATACAAATAGGTACCAATAATATGCATTAAAAAGGAGTAGAGTGTTTTAAAACCAGAGAAGAGAAAAGTGACATTAAATCTATATAGTTTTTCTTTGTGTTTTAAGAAATTGAAGTGTTTCTCAAAGAAAATCTATCAACTTGAAATAATGAGTTATAGAGGTTAGTTCTTTCATCCTCATCTGTAGTTCTTTTTGCTTATATCTCTTTTGTAAAGTATTTATAAAATAATGGAAAGAAAAAGGAGAATAATCTGGTAAAAAATGAGAGTGATCCATATGAGTGGGTAGATGAGGATGTGAGCGTTTCTGTTTAGGGATAGAGAGAGTGTGGAGAGAATAAATAAATCAAAAGTAGTGTGGAAAAGGTCGGTATTAAAATAGAGTTGTTGCCTTGTATTAGTGGTGACCGTGTGTTTTTTATGTACATAGCTATATTTTGAGTTAAGGGTAAAATTGTCTTTCATGAACTTTGAATGTGCTGCATTGAGGCAAACTATGCCCTCTTGCAGCTTCATCCAAATCGTTAGACAATTCTAAAATATTTTGAAATTTTAATGGAGAATTTGGAATTTTATCCTTCAATTGTAGTTTTTCTCTCACTTTTTCAAGCAAAGAGTGTGTGGAAAGGTGTTTGGATGAACCTAAATAGTTTCCCAAGATAGGTTGTTTTAAATTGTACAAATCTTTTTTCAAAGATTTTAACCAGATGATTTTGAAAGTAAAATTTGTAGAAGTGGCCAACAAATCCTATTTTACCTTGATGAACACTTGGTTTAAAAATTTCTTTTGGTGTCTTAAAACTCAACAAATTTTGGGGCCCAAGGTTATTACTGAATTTAATGAAAGATTATTAGAGTATTTGGTTGAGGAGATTCCGAAGAAGTTACTATTCATGTCTGATTTGCTTCCTTAGGAAGAAAAAAGGGATGTTGTGAAATGTTATTTGAGTGAGTTGTAAAAGGTATGTGATAATGAATTAGATATACTATTTATTTATGTGTCTAATAGTTAACGTTTGCATAATTGTGGGACCGAGCTCCTAACATTACTACTGCAAGCTTAAGGGCACGTCTGAAGAAGAAGAATGCAGAGAAAGAAGGTTCGACTTCTAATCCAGTGAAGGGAGATTGTGGTACCAAAGTTACACAATCTGTTCCCTGGAAGAAACCAATCATTATAAAAAAAGAGAAAAACTAATATCCCTATAGAGGATGTGAACATTGGAGATAAGTAGATAACATTGGAATAAAGGAAAAAAGGAAAGAGATTCACATATATGAACTTGAAGCTTTTGTAGGTAGTCAACGAGATCTACCTGGTTTCTATTTTGGAGTTGATAGAACATCCTTATAGGATGAAAACTTTATGTACATGGTTATAGTAGATGAGTTTGCGAAGTCAACTGGAGATGTTTCTTTGGTGAATACTGTTAGTGATATTGGTGTCGACCAATATTTACAGGTAAACTGATTTTTAATTTAAATTTTATGTATTGATGGAGGATTGATAAATGTAATTCATGCATGTAATTGGATCTTATCTAACAACCATTGGGCATAGCCAAGAGGTGAAGCACTGGAAACAGAAAGAATCTAAAGAAGACTATATGAAAGTAAAGAATGAACTTGCTGCCAAGGATATTCAACAAAAAGAAGTTTTGAAAAAGTTGAAGAAAGAAGAAGAATAGGAAGAACTAAAAAAAAGAAAAGGAAATGATTGATGGTGAGAAAACGACATTGGATGAAAAATCTAGAACAAAGTAAAGAAGTAGAGTGTTTGGACATGTTCATTGATGGGTTTGCCAGAGTAGTCTCACAAGCTAAATCCTTAGCTCCTAAACAAGACTTCTTGAAGATGGACCCAACTAAAGTAGTTTTCAAGGGTGAACTAGCAGTAGAAAGAAAAGATAATAATATTGTAGCCGAGTAATTGTGTTGCTTTATTGTCTATGTTTATGTATTTTGTACTTGAACTTATGAACATCTTTGTTTATGTATGAATTATAATTTGAATATGTTTACTTGTGATGTTAGTAAGTATAGCAGTGCTAATATTTAATTTGTTAAATCACGTTGGATATCGAGATATAGATCAGTTACTATAGGTGTTTTAAAATACCAACAGATAGTTGGTTTGAATGAGTAGATGCTGACATATTGGTTAGATAGCCATATGATAATTTGACAGACGTATTAAGGTGCCAAATTTGAAATCATAATTTGTGACTGAAGTACTGAATAATGACATATGAATATTAAGTAGAGACAATATTGCACATAAGGTTAAAGAAATAATTATTTATTTATGAACCTTCATGGGGAAGGTGCAGGTAGGAATACCTCACTAAAACCTCTCCAAGCAAAACCCACTTTTGGAAAAAAATCTTGTGAGTAAGAAAAATAGTACAACCCTATCTCTGGCTTAACTATAATATAATTTAAGTGATGAATGTTTCAAGAGTTAGGTAAAGTTGCACCATCTAAGGTCTGGATATTATAGGCTCCATTGCCTAACACTTTACATATACAAAATGGTCCTTCCCATGTGGCACCTAACTTTTCAAGCTTGATGGATTCCAATCTTCATTTTTTCTCAGAACTAGGTTACCGATTGGTGTATGACGTTAAGATTTTTGACCAATAAAGAATTTTATAAAAATAGTCGCGTTGTAGATATAGTTTCTAAACCAACAGAAATCCCTTCGTACAAACATTTTGGTTGTCACAAGTAACAAACCCCTTAAAAATTGATAACTGAAGTATTTAAACCTCGGGTCATCTTCTCAAGGAACTGCAGGGAAGTATGTTCTTATTATTGGTTATGGAGATTGTAAATCGGGGTTTTGAAGATGAGGAACAAGTAATTTAAATTGCAATTAAAATAAGTAAAAGACTGTAAAATAAATAAATGTCTGTAAAATAAACTTTTGGCAAGGTATGAGAAATTAGAAATCCTATCCTAGTTATCCTTATCAATGATGATGAAGATTGAATCTTAATTCCACTTAGTTAGCCTTTACTTAAAGTAAAGAAAAGTCAAGTGACTAATTGTGTTGATCTTCAAATCCTAGTTAATCCCTAAGGAAAGATTGGGATTATTGAAGTTCAATTCAATTAGCAAAGATAACAATTATCAATCATGTTGAGTTTGATAACTCTTGAGTTACTGATTTCTTAACCAAGACCAAAGGAAAAAAGTAAATCTACTGGAATAAAAATGTCTTCAAATTGGAAGCAACAGTAACATAAATAAAAGAAAGCAATAATAAACTGAAATACCTCAAATAACATTAATTCAAAGAATAATCTGTAACATAGAAGAATTTTTAAATTAAATTAGGAAGTTAAATAAAAAGGAATGTTGAACCTGATAAAGAGATATAATCTTGAAAGCAAAAGAAATCCTAATTCTAAATCCTAAAAGAGAGAGGAGAGAACCTCTCCCTCAAAACTACATCTAATTCATGAAAAAGTAACTAATTGGAGAGCTCCCTCTGAATGGATGCATTCCCTCACTTCATAACCTCTAATCTGTGCCTTCTGGACTTGGATTTGGGCCTAAAAGGGCTTCAGAAATTGCTGGGAGCGTTTTTTGTACTTTCTGGTGCGTAGACTCTGTCACGCGTCCGCGTGGGTCACACGGTCGCGTCATTTGGAGTTTTCTTTGTCACGCGGTCGCTTCAGTCATACGTCCGCGTCATATGCGTTTCGCTTAAGGCGTGCGATCGCATCAATCACGCGGTCGCATCACTGCCAGTTTCTTCAAAAACTCCGTTTTATGCTTTCCTTCCAATTTTGTATGTTTCTTTTCCATCCTTTAAGTCATTCCTGCCTTAGAAGATCTGAAACTACTCAACACACGAATCACGGCATCGAATGAAAATAAAAGGTAATTAAAATAATTACTTTTAAAGCATATGAAACATGTTTTTCACATACATCACATAATAAGGAAGGGAAAGTAAAACCATGCAATTTATATGAATAAGTGAGTGAAGGATTGAATAAATCACTTAAATTAGGCACAAAATATATCATAAAATATGGGTTTATCAACCTCCCCACACTTAAACAATAGCATGTCCTCATGCTAAATCCAATATAAAGAGTAAGGTAAGGTTGAAGTGGTGGAATCTCATGCAATGCAATCTATTCTAAATACAACTACCTAAATGAATCATGCAATTCTAATTTTTTTATTCACTTGTATATAAAACTTACATGTAGTCAAATTAATTCACATTCTCAAGGAATCATATATGCATAGCCAAACCTTAGATAATGATAAAGCACTTTTACAATTGAGATGGGAAAGAAGAATATTTTACAAACTTGCAAGACAATTAGCAATTTAAGCAGAGATATATGTTGATGAGCTATTGAACCCTCACTGGATTTTGTGTTTACTCTCTAGTCACTCAGTGTTTATTGGGTTAATCACTCTATTCTTCTTTTTATCCTTACTTTCTATAACTTTGTTTTTCATCTAACCAATCAACAATTATAGAATATAGGCATACAAAAATCATGAGGTCTTTAATTAAGGTTGTAATGGGGCCAAGGTAAAGGTAAGGGTACATATATATAAGGCTAAGTGAGCTAATAAGTGAATCCTTAATTAGTCTAAGACCTCACCTAACATACATATTTTGTAAAGCAAAGCTTCTTTACCTATTTTCCCATATTTTTTCCACTTTTTATGTTACATGCTCATATTTAATTTTAGTTATTTTTATCCCATGTGCATTGCTTTTTGCATTTGGGGAATTCTTTTGTATCCCCTTTATTCAAATACTGAATTTTTTTTTTATTTTAATGCACATAGTAATTCAATTATTTGATTTCACATGAGCATGCTTCCCAAAATTTTTATTTTGAATTATTTTATTCTTTTTAACTTTTTACCCTTTGTTTTTATCATCCATGTTCCCAATAGGTTTCCCTACTTACACAGCACACAATTTCTATCTTAAGCTAACCAAGGATTCAACTTGGGATTTTTATTTTGTTTTTCTGCTTAAGGCTAGTAATGTGGTTATAAAACAAGAGGGGTTTTAAAGGCTCAAGGGGGCTAACAAGGGTGATGTAAAAGGTAGGCTAATTTGGGAATAGTGAGCTAGAATCAAACAATGGCCTCAATCACTTTTTTGGTATGTATCTATATTCTATAATCAGACATATAGATTAAAACAAAGTAAAGAGCACCAGAATAAATAAGAAGGGCGGAACACACAGGAATAAAATATGATGGTTTAAATGTAACCATGCAATTAAGCTCAAAACTCACAGGCTGTGTGTTCTCTAACTCAAAAATCATATATCAGTTATATATGTCAAGCAAGTAAAAATTAAGAGTTCCCATTATTCTCAATGTAAATCTTAAGGTGGCTTTAAAGTTCTAGTGTTTCTCCTTGATGAAATGTTGTTAACTAACTAATATGTAATGCTATATATACAAGGTGTGGTTTGTTTTTATTCTGTTAAAGTCTCTAGTTTACTTCCTTTTTATATTTTTAATTTAAACTAAGTTATCTTATGCTAAAAAGGGTAAACTATACTAATTAGCCACATTTTCTATAACTAATAAGTTAGAATTGCAACTAAACTAAATGGCTAAAACATGAACTAAAGTGCAACATGCAGAAATATAGTAAAAATACATGAAATTAGCAATGTATAAGTACTAAGGAAATAAAAATAAAAAATAAAAATAAAGAGAAAAATACAGAAAAATAATAAAGTAAAAAGAGTCTGTAGTGGTTCACCAAAAAATATACGCCAGAGATGGTGACCTCCCCACACTTAAAATGAAGCATCGTCCCTGATGCTCACTCAAGCAGGGTGTGAAGGGGGTGTCATCACTGGAAGGATGGGTAGCTGGGGTCTCTGTGGTGGTGGTCTGAGGATCTGCCTGCTGCAGAGGAGGTGCTGACTGAATAGGAACCTCTGGGTCTGCAGCCTGAATCTGATGCGGGGCCTCCTGATGTGATGCAGCCTGCTCTGTGCCTGCCAATGCAGCCTCACTCTGTGGATGGGTCTCTGCCTCGTGGTCATCCGCCTCTTCCTCAGATGGCTCTGATGGGGTGTCAGGCTCGGAGGGGATGTCGCTGCCAGAATGGATCATCAGTTTTAGGTGCTCATAGCGTCGCTTGCTGCGACACTCAGATCTCTCATATCGCCGCCGGTTGCGGCGCTCCATATGGTCTAGCTGCCGAAACAGGTGATGTACTAAGTGATAAACTGGCTCTGAGGCAGGTGGAGGTGCAGTGGTGGTAGCAGGGGTAGTTGTAAAGGAAGAGGGGCCGGCAGATGGTGTGGCTGTCTCATTAGTCGGAGTGAGGAATGGAGGTCTGTTGCCCAAAGCCAGAAAGTTCCTGCTGTGAGGGATAATTTTCTTGCATTTTGCAGCAGGTGGCTTCTCATCAGCATCCTCCCAAGGCACGTCAGCTCGACGGCCAAGCTGTGTAATCAGATATGGAAAGGGGAGAGTGCCTCGGACGTGGACCCTGGCCATGTAGTACCGAATGAAGCGTGGCAGGTACAGGTTCTTACCCTCCATCACACACTATAGGAGGGTGATCATAGCGGCAGGTAGCTCCGTCTCGTGAGTACTCAGCATAATAAAGTTGCTTAGGATTTGATGCCATAGCCGAGCCTCATCGTTTAAGTATGCCCGCTTGATTCCCTTAGGCATGGTGGTGTTCTGACCCAAGACCCGTGGAACAGTCGGAGGGCTATCCTTGCTTTGACGGCATCCCAGTCAAATTTCATGAAGCGCATGTCCTCCTCAGCCTGTTGATAACCATCTGGCTGATCGGATTTAGAAAGGAGCTTCAGAACATCCTCTATGGCCTCTTCAGTGACCAGAATCTGCTTCCCTCTTAGGTTTACTGCATCTAGGGAAGTTTTGAAGTAATTGCAGTAAAATTTCCTTGCCCAAGATGCATTGACCTCAGTCAAGTTTCTCTCCAGGAAGAACCAGCCTCTTTGTTTGATCTGATCAGAGGTGTATTGCTGGAGTTCTTCTGGGATCTTCAGAGTCCTCTCCAAGTACAGGTTCCTGGAGGTTGCAAACACCGGATACTTCAACTCACAGTATCGGTTTGCAAACTTAATGGGATCAGTAGCAGGGAGTAGCTGGTCAGCCTTTTCCTGCGGGGTAAAGTGTTTCTCGTGCCAGGAGTCATCATGCATGATGTCCAGGATGGACATGGAGGATTCTCCTCTTTTCTGTTTGCCAGTTGTTGCATTTCCTTTTCCCTTTCTTTGGGTGTCAGACATTCTGAAAAATAAAAAACCAGGATATAATAAAAACAGGAAAAACAAGTATGTAAATCACAAAATAAGCATATAGTGGCAAAGGAGCAGTGGAGTAATGAAAATGAGTTAAGTAAATGAGCATTAAGGATTGAATAGGAGTGAAAAGTCCGAGAAGAAAAATTATCAATCCAAAATGTATTAGAATACATGTTAATTAGGAAAAATTATCATCATGCCTTTGTTAGAAGGTTAAAGAGAATGGTGAAAAACCAATAAAGATGTTTTGAAAGGTGAGGTTGGTTAGGAATGAAAAATGAGTTTAGGAAGTTAAAATTAGTGAATGAGTAAAAAGTGGGTTAGAGTAAGTAGCATGATGAACATTTGCTAAGTAACAAGCATGCTCAATTAGAAGCTACAGTTAACTCATATCCAAACAAGGGAATCAGGTTGATGATAAATAAAAAATTGGAAGCTAAACATAAAAAACGTAGATTATGAACCAGGAAATCAAAAAGAATAAGAAAGCTTGCCCTAGTATTCATGAATTGGTTTGGTAAAAGCAGAGTAAAGTAGAGTTCAAAGTGCCAAAACCAAGACATGAATGGAAACAAAACAGTTTACAGAAAATTGGGCAGCATTCCGGCTAAAATTAGATGTTCCCGGAAAATAAATAGTAAACAAGACAGTTCATATGAATTAAAACAAACTGCAATTAGGTATGAACAAGAAATAACATTCATAATAGCAACATGAACAGTACGAATAGCATATGAACAAAACTAACATCATAACAATAGCAGAATTGCAAAAATTATAAAACAAGAAGCACGAACAGCGCAATTAAACAGGCCTAAATCCACTAACCACATCCTAGGCTACCTAACCACCTAGAATCCACTACAACATGCATATCTAACTAGCCTAATTATGAACATAAACAGAAAAATATCTAATTAACTAGGAATTGAAAGAAAGGTGGCGTTTGGCAGAACCTGGAAGGCGTATGAAAGAAGGTGGGGCAAAGAGGTGGCTGGGGGATGGTGGTGATAGCGGCTGACGCGGTGGTTGATGGTGGTTGTGCGGCAGTGAGGGCTGTTGGGGCCTCCTGCTGTGATGCAGCCTGCTCTGTGCCTACCTGCGGAGCCTCTCTCTGTGGATGGGTCTCTGGCTCGTGGTCATCCGCCTCCTCCTCAGATGGCTCGGATGGGCTGTTAGGCTCGGAGGGGATGTCACTGCCAGAACGGATCATCAGCTTCAGGTGCTCATAGCGTCGCCTGCTGCGACGCTCAGATCTCTCGTATCGCCGCCGGTTGCAGTGCTTCATCTGGTCTAGCTGCCGAAACAGGTGGTGCACTAAGTGATAAACTGGCTCTGAGGCAGGTGGAGGTGCAGTGGTGGTAGCAGGGGTAGCTGTAGAGGAAGAGGGGGAAGGTGGAAGGGGGGTGGCGTGGCGGTGGGTTTTGGGTGGTCGACGGAGGTGGCGGTAAGCGGTGGTGGTGGCTGGAAGTTGGTGGTGGTTGGTTGGAGAGAGAGAGGAAGGAGAAGGGGCTGGGGGGCGCGAATGGGTAGGGTTCGCGTGACAGGGGGAGTTATGGAATTTGAATCCACGCGATCGTGTGGGGCATGCAGTCGCGTGGCTGGGGTGGAATGGGAGTTGACGCGATCGCGTGAGTGATGCGATCGCATGGAATGGGAGAAAGGATGAATGACGCGGTCGCGTGAGGCATGCGACCGCGTCGCTGAAAATTGTGCTAAACGCGCAATTCCAGCGTCGTTTCAGCGCAACTCTCTGTCTCCTTTGGGGTGTTATGCAATCCATGCGACGCGATCGCATCGCTCACGCTGTCGCGTGGGATTTGTGTTGTGCAAGTGACGCGATCGCATCAGAAACACGATCGCGTGGGTCATTCTATGCGAAACGCACAATAGCCGCACGATTCCAGCCCAACTTTCTGGGCGTTGGATCCTTATGCCGATTTCCAAGTCACGCGGCTGCGTGAATGACGCGGACGCATGGGAAGTGTTTTTCGCAACTGACGCGATCGCATGAATGATGCGGTTGCGTCGCACGCCCTTTCTTTTTTTTGTGTGCAGGTATGCAATTATGCAGTATGCAATGCGAATGAATAATATTGGATGAGCTTCCTGTTATGGCGGCTTGTGCTTAAATTCATCCAGAAATCTCCACCAATGCTTGGAATGCCAATAGCCTCCGGGGTCCCAAACTAGGCATGTAAAGCTTCTAAGCAGTTTCAAACAGATTCTCAAGCTTTCGGGGTGACGAATGTCAGAATAGATTCCAGGATCCCAAACTTTGCTTTTGAATCCGCCTCCGTCTTGATCTATATTTTTCCATCCGGGCGGTTTAAAAATTAGATTCTCACTAAGGTGACCAAACATTTTCCTAGATCCATTCGATTGATCATGATGCCAATCCGTGCACTTCGAGTTGAAGCGTGGAACCTTATTGAACCTTGTGCACCAGCTCTGAGTACGAGCCATTTCCCTCTTACTCTTAAAGCCGCACAGAGCTCTAAGCTGGCCATCTGTTTCAAGCAAACCATATTCAAGTGGGAAAATAAAGCTAAAGGTTAAGGGTTGTACCCATTTGAAGCTTGTATTGGGTGGTAATAGCCTTGGGATAGGTGTTTCCAGTGGTTCTGTGGGTTCTACTCCCATGTGCTCTTCGGTGAATTTCTTCACTTCCTTGCAGACTTCTTCAATTGCATCCATGTCCTGATCAAAGCCTTCTATGTCTTCCTCGTCACTTAAGTCAAAAACGGGAGGTTGAGAGAAATCTACCTCCGCATCATCTTCGTATTCACTTGGGGAAGATTCTTTGATCTCAGAGAATTCACTTGCTGATGCAAGTTCATTACTGAGAGAACTTGACTTGAGATTATCATCATCAAGGAAACTTGATTCTTGGATTATTCCGTCTAGTTCTTCATAAAAGACTTGCTTTGGGAGTTGTGCACTATCCTCCTTAGCATCAATTGTAACGTTTTTGACAGAATTCTCCATAACTTTGGATTCCCATGGAAGTTCAGCGTCTCCTAAGTCTTCAACCAACTCTTCTTCGTTTACAATGACAGCTTCCTCTACTTGTTCCAGTACGAAGTCATGCCCTGTTCTGTCCACTGGAGTTTCTAGTATCTCCTTCATGCTACGCTCTTCTTTAGATTGTCCACATGGGCCTGTAGGAGGTCCTTGAATGTTCGAACCTCTAGAAGATAATTGACTTATAGCTTGCTCCAGTTGATGAAGGGTTGTTTGGAGTTGATCTACTGTTTCCTTGAGGCGAACCTCTGATTCTCGGGGTGATGGATTTGGACGTGGTACATGGGGAAGTGGTGGTGTCTGGGAGTAATTGGATTGGAATTGGGGTAAATGAAGATCATATGGTGGTGAATGGTAAAAAGGAGCTTGTGAGTGTGGCGGTTCGAAGTTATGTTGAGAGGATAGCCTATAAGCACAGGGTGGGGCTTGTTGGTAACTACAAGGTTGTCCACCATGTCTATTGGCTTGGTATGCATTGTAGAATGGTCTTTGTCCATGATATCTTGGAGGGTGTTGTTGCCTAAAGGGTTGATCAGATCCTCTTGGCTCCATCCATCTTTGATTGCTCTGACCTTGATGCATGTTCCTGTTATAACTTTTACTCCTTTCAACAATATCAGAACCAAACTCAAAGCGAGAGGGGTGAGAATTCATAGTAGCTAATGGAAGTAAAAAGGAGAAAATAAAGACAAATAAACAAGTAAAAGAAAAATATTTACAATAACCAATAATAAGGCACACGATTGCAGCTCCCTGGCAACGGCGCCATTTTTTGACGTTAAGATTTTTTGCCAGTAAAGAATTTTATAAAAACAGTCGCGTTGTAGATATAGTTTCTAAATCAACAGAAATCCCTTCATACAAACGTTTTGGTTGTCACAAGTAACAAACCCCTTAAAAATTGATAACTGAAGTATTTAAACCTCGGGTCGTCTTTTCAAGCAACTGCAGGGAAGTATGTTCTTATTATTGGTTATGGAGATTGTAAATCGGGATTTTGAAGATGAGGAACAAGTAATTTAAATTGCAATTAAAATAAGTAAAAGACTGTAAAATAAATAAATGACTGTAAAATAAACTTTTGGTAAGGTATGAGAAATTAGAAATCCTATCCTAGTTATCCTTAACAATGATGATGAAGATTGAATCTTAATTCCACTTAGTTAGCCTTTACTTAAGGTAAAGAAAAGTCAAGTGACTAATTGTGTTGATCTTCAAATCCTAGTTAATCCCTAAGGAAAGATTGGGATTATTGAAGTTCAATTCAATTAGCAAAGATAACAATTATCAATCATGTTGAGTTTGATAACTCCTGAGTTACTGATTTCTTAACCAAGACCAAAGGGGAAAAGTAAATCTACTGGAACAAAAATGTCTTTAGATTGGAAGCAACAGTAACATAAATAAAAGAAAGCAATAATAAACTGAAATACCTCAAATAACATTAATTCAAAGAATAATCTGTAACATAGAAGAATTCATAAATTAAATTGGGAAGTTAAATAAAAAGGAATGTTGAACCTGATAAAGAGATATAATCCTGAAAGCAAAAGAAATCCTAATTCTAAATCCTAAAAGAGACAGGAGAGAACCTCTCCCTCAAAACTACATCTAATTCATGAAAAAGTAACTAATTGGAGAGTCCTCTCTGAATGGATGCATTCCCTCACTTCATAACCTCTGATATGTTCCTTCTGGACTTGGATTTGGGCCAAAAAGGGCTTCAGAAATCGTTGGGAGCGTTTTCTGTACTTTCTGGTGCGTAGCCTCTGTCACGCGGTCGCGTCATTTGGAGTTTTCCTTGTCACGCGGTCGCTTCAGTCATGCGTCTGCGTCATATGCGTTTCGCTTAAGGCGCGCGATCGCATCAATCACGCGGTCGCGTCACTGCCATTTCGCGCTGGCATGCGGCCGCGTCGTCCATGCGATCGCGTCACTGCCAGTTTCTTCAAAAACTCCGTTTTATGCTTTTCTTCCAATTTTGTATGTTTCCTTTCCATCCTTTAAGTCATTCCTGCCTTAGAAGATCTGAAACTACTCAACACACGAATCATGGCATCGAATGGAAATAAAGGGTAATTAAAATAATTACTTTTAAAGCATAGGAAACATGTTTTTCACATACATCACATAATAAAGAAGGGAAAGTAAAACCATACAATTTATATGAATAAGTGAGTGA
This sequence comes from Arachis ipaensis, assembly GCF_000816755.2. Taxonomy (NCBI): domain Eukaryota; kingdom Viridiplantae; phylum Streptophyta; class Magnoliopsida; order Fabales; family Fabaceae; genus Arachis; species Arachis ipaensis. The sequence continues at coordinate 89,934,528 of NC_029790.2, forward strand.
AGAATTGAATAAATCACTTAAATTAGGCACAAAATATATCATAAAATATGGGTTTATCAGTGCACGAAAATCATAACTCGCATAACTGAACTGGCAAGTGCACCGGATCGTCCAAGTAATACCTCAGGTGAGTGAGGGTCGAATCCCACGGAGATTGTCAGTTTGAACAAGCAATGGCTATCTTGTAAATCTTAGTCAGGCAGATCTAAAAGTGGGTTGTTGAGAAAAATGCATAAAAATAGAATAAGGATAGATTTACTCAGTAAGTATGGAATCAATGGTAAGAAAATGGTTGAGGTTTTGGAGATGCTTCATTCTTCTAGATCAACCTTTCTTACTGTCTACTCCAACTATGATTGATTCATTCCATGGCAGGCTATAAGTGATTATCGCTAGGTCAATGGTCATTAATATCCTCTACTCAGACCAAACGCCAGGGTTAGTGTGCATCCAATCTGAACGAGGGGTGAAGCTCCTGCAGTCCATTCCCTTGATGATTCTACTCCAAATACCACAGACAAGGTCGAATCTTCCAGATCAGAGAATGCTGCTTCCTGGTTCTAGCCTATACCACAAAGACCCTAATCGCCCCATACCTCGGCTAAACTGATGTCTCCAAGTCCCCAACGAAGTCATGTGAAGTTAGGATTTTTGCTAGTAAAGAATTTTATAAAAATAATCGCGTTGTAGATATAGTTTCTAAACCAACAGAAATCCCTTCGTACAAACGTTTTGGTTGTCACAAGTAAAAAACCCCTAAATAAATTGATAACCGAAGTATTCAAACCTCGGGTTGTCTTCTCAAGGAACTGCAGGGAAGTATGTTCTTATTATTGGTTATGGAGATTGTAAATTGGAGTTTTGAGAATGAGGAGCGAATAGTCTAATTAGCGAATAAAGTAAATGAAGAACAAGCAATTTAAATGGCAAGTAAAATAAATAAATGACTGTAAATAAACTTTTGGCAAGGTATGAGAAATTGGAGGTCCTATCCTAGTTATCCTTATCAATGATGATGAGAATTGAATCTTAATTCCACTTTGTTAACCTTTACTAAGATAAAGGAAGGTCAAGGGATTAATTGGTTTGATCTTCGAATTCTATTTATTTCCTAGGAAAAGATTGGGATTATTGAAGTTCAATTTAATTAACAAAGATGACAATTATCAATCATGTTTGAGTTTGATAACTCCTGAGTTATTGATTTCTTAACCAAGACCAAAAGGAGAAAAGTAAATCTACTGGAATAAAAATGTCTTCAAATTGGGAATAATAGCAACATAAATAAAATAAAGCAAGATTAAACTGAAATACCTCAAATAACATTAATTCAAAAGAGTAATCTGCAACATGGAAGAATTCATAAATTAAATTGCAAAAGTAAATAAAAGGGAATATTGAACCTGATAAAGAGATAATCCTGAAAGCGAATAAAATCCTAATTCTGAATCCTAATCCTAAAGAGAGGAGAGAGAGAGAGGTTTCTCTAAACTAAATCTAAATCATGAAAAACTAACTAAAGTGGAGACTCTCTTTGAATGGATGCATTCCCCCACTTCATAACCTCTGGTCTATGCCTTCTGGACTTGGATTTGGGCAAAAAAGGGCTTCAGAATTTGCTATGAGCGTTTTCTGCAGTTTCTGGTGCGTGGCCTCTGTCACGCGTCCGCGTGGGTCACGTGGTCGCGTCATTCAGAGTTTTTCTTGTCACACGGTCGCGTCAGTCATGCTGCCGCATCAATGCCTTTTCGCACTGGTATGTGGCCGCGTCGCCCATGCGATTGCGTGGCTACCAGTTTCTTTAAAAACTCTGTTTTGTGCTTTTCTTCCATTTTTGTATGTTTCCTTTCCATCCTTTAAGTCATTCCTGCCTTAGAAGATCTGAAACTACTCAACACACTAATCATGGCATCGAATGGAAATAAAGGTAATTAAAATAATTAATTTTCAAGCATAGGAAACATGTTTTTCACATACATCATATAATAAGGAAGGGAAAGTAAAACCATGCAATTAATATGAATAAGTGGGTGAAGGATTGAATAAATCACTCAAACTAAGCATAAAATATATCATAAAATATGGGTTTATCAACCTCCCCACACTTAAACAATAGCATATCCTCATGCTAAGTCCAAGAGTAATGTTAGGTTAAAGTGGTGGAATGCCATGCAATGCAATCTAATCTAAATGCAGCTACCTAGATGCATCATGCAATTCTAATTTTTATTCACTTGTATATAAAGCTTGCATGTAGTTGAATCAATTCACATTCTCAAGGAGTTATATATATATATATATATATAGCCAAACCTTAGATAGTTGATAAAAGGCCTTTACAATTGAAATGGGAGAGAAAAACATTTTATAAACTTGCAAGACAATTAATAATTTTAGCAGAGATATATGTTAATGAGCTATTGAACCCTCACTGGATTTTGTGTTTACTCTCTAGTCACTCAATGTTTATTGGGTTAATCACTCTATTCTTCTTTCTATTCTTACTTTCTATAACTTTGTTCTTCATCTAACCAATCAACAATTATAGAATATAGACATATCAAAAATCATGAGGTCTTTAGTTAAGGTTGTAATGGGGCCAAGGTAAAGGTAAGGGTATATGTATAAGGCTAAGTGAGCTAATAAGTGAATCCTTAACTAGTCTAAGATCTCACCTAACATACATACTTTGTAAAACAAAGCTTCTTTACCTATTTTCCCATATTTTTCCACTTTTGATGTTACATGCTCATGTTTCAATGTTTATTATTTTTATCCCATGTGCATTGCTTTATTTCACATTTGGGGAATTCTTTTGTGTCCCCTTTATTCAACTACTGAAAAATAACACTTTTTTTAATGCACATGGTAATTCAATTATTTTGATTTCACATGAGCATGCTTCCCAAAACTTTTATTTTGAATTATTTTATTCTTTTCAACTTTTATACCTTTTGTTTTTATCATCCATGTTTCCAATAGGTTTCCCGCACTTAAACAATTACACAATTTCTATCTTAAGCTAACCAAGGATTCAACTTGGGATTTTTAATTTGTTTTTCTGCTTAAGGCTAGTAATGCGGCTGATAGAATAAGAGGGGATTTAAAGGCTCAAGGGGGCTAACAATGGTGATGTAAAAGGTAGGCTATTTTGGGATAAATGAGCTAAAATCAAATAATGGCCTCGATCATTCTCTTGGTATGTATTTCTATTCTATAATTGGACATATAGATTAAAACAAAGTAAAGAACACCAGAATAAATAAGAAGGGCGGAACACACAGGAATAAAAATTATGATTTGAATGTAACCATACAATTAAGCTCAAAACTCACAGGCTGTGTATTCTCTAGCTCAAAAATCATTTATCAATTATGTATGTCATGCAAGTAAAATTAAAAGTTCCCATTATTCTCAATGTAAAACTTAAGGTGGCTTTAAAGTTCTAGTGTTTCTCCTTGATGAAATGTTGTTAACTAACTAACATGTAATGCTATATATACAAGTCGTGTGGATTGTTTCTTATTATGTTCAAGTTCCTAGTTTACTCCCTTTTTATATTTTCAAATTAAACTAAGCTATCTTATGCTAAAAAGGGTAAGCTATACTAATTAATCCACAATTTCTATAACTAATAAGTTAGAATTGCTGCTAAACTAAATGGCTAAAATATGAACTAAAATGAAAAATGCAGAAATAGAGTAAAAATACATAAAAATAGCAATATATAAGTACTGAGAACATAAAAATAAAAATAAAAATAAAAATACAAAAAAGTAGCAAAATAAATTAAAAAGAGTCTGTAGTGGTGATTGGTGAAGAGTTTTGGGTAAACTATACTACAGTCTGTAGTGAAAACTTGAGACTGAGCGGTTAAAGTCAAGGTCCAAAGCAAAAAAAGAGTGTGCTTAAGAACCCTAGACACCTCTAATTGGGGACTTTAGCAAAGCTGAGTCACAATCTGAAAAGGTTCACCCAATTATGTGTCTGTGGCATTTATGTATCCGGTGGTAATACTGGAAAACAAAGTGCTTAGGGCCACAGCCAAGACTCATAAAATAGCTGTGTTCAGGAATCATCATACTGAACTAGGAGAGTCAATAACATTATCTAAACTCTGAGTTCCTATAGAAGCCAATCATTCTGAACTTCAATGGATAAAGTGAGATGCCAAAAATATTCAAGAGGCAAAAAGCTACAAGTCCCGCTCATCTAATTGGAGCTATGTTTCATTGATAGTTTGGAATTTATAGTATATTCTCTTCTTTTTATCCTATTTGATTTTTAGTTGCTTGGGGACAAGCAACAATTTAAGTTTGGTGTTGTGATGAGCGGATAATTTATACGCTTTTTGGCATTGTTTTTAGTAAGTTTTTAGTAGAATCTAGTTACTTTTAGGGATGTTTTCATTAGTTTTTATGTTAAATTCACATTTCTGGACTTTACTATGAGTTTGTGTGTTTTTCTGTGATTTCAGGTATTTTCTGGCTGAAATTGAGGGACTTGAGCAAAAATCAGATTCAGAGGTTGAAGAAGGACTGCTAATGCTGTTGGATTCTGACCTCCCTGCACTCAAAATGGATGTTCTGGAGCTACAGAACTCAAAATGGCGCGCTTCCAATTGAGTTGTAAAGTAGACATCCAGGGCTTTCCAGCAATGTATAATAGTCCATACTTTGCCCAAGTTTAGATGACGCAAACTGGCGTTCAACGCCAGCTCTCTACCCAATTCTGGCGTCCAGCGCCAGAAACAAGTTGCAAAGTGGAGTTCAACGCCCAAACTGGCACAAAAGCTGGCGTTCAACTCCAAGAATGACCTCTCCACGTGTAGACTTCAAGCTCAGCCCAAGCACACACCAAGTGGGCCCCGGAAGTGGATTTATGCATCAATTACTTACTTCTGTAAACCCTAGTAGCTAGTTTATTATAAATAGGACCTTTTACTATTGTATTAGACATCTTTGAATCTTTGATCAGTTGTATGCTATCTTAGATCACATTTTGGGGAATGTTTAGACCATGGTTCTGTGCATCCGTTTTTGGTGCCATTGCCAGGGAATCAATTTCGAACAACAATTCACAACCTGAGTAACAATTTCGCATACCAAGTTTTTGGCGCCGTTGCCGGGGATTATTCGAGTTTGGACAACTAACGGTTCATCTTGTTGCTCAGATTAGGTAATTTTCTTTTTGTTTTAATTTTCAAAAATTTTTCAAAAATCTTTCAAAAAAATTTCTCATCAGTTTTCGAAAAAAAAATAAATTAAAAATGTTTTCAAAAATATCTTTTCTTCAGAATTTTTAAGAATGAATTCTAGTGTTTCATAAAGCATGTTGAAGCCTGGTTGGCTGTAAAGCCACGACTGTAGGGCATGTTAGGCGTGTCATGTCTGAGTTACATACTAAAGCTTGGCTGGCTATTAAGCCATGCCTGACCCTTTGATTGGAGCTTTAGGCTAAAGAGCATAAGATTCCTGGAATTCATATTAAAAATTTTGGAATCCTTATTTTCCTTTTTCAAATAATTTTCGAAAAAAAATACAAAAAAAAATTAGAAAATCATAAAAATCAAAAATATTTTTTGTGTTTCTTGTTTGAGTCTTGAGTCATGTTATAAGTTTGGTGTCAATTGCATACTCATCTTGCATTTTTCAAAAATTTTCATGCATTCATAGTGTTCGTCATTATCTTCAAGTTGTTCTTGGTAAGTCTTCTTGTTTGATCTTTGCATTTGCATGTTTTGTGTCTTTTCTTGTTTTTCATATGCATTCTTGAATTCTTAGTGTCTAAGCATTAAAGAATTCTAAGTTTGGTGTCTTGCATGTTTTCTTTGCATTAAAAAATTTTCAAAAAATATGTTCTTGATGTTCATCATGATCTTCAAAGTGTTCTTGGTGTTCATTTTGACATTCATAGCATTCTTGCATGCACTCTTTGTTTTGATCCAAAATTTTCATGCATTGCATCATTTTCATGTTTCTCTCTCTCATCATAAAAATTCAAAAATAAAAAAAATAACTTTCCCTTTTTTCTCTCATAAATTCGAAAATTTGAGTTGACTCTTTCAAAAATTTTTAAAATCTAGTTATTTCTTATGAGTTAAATCAAATTTTCAATTCAAAAATCTTATCTTTTTCAAAATCTTTTTCAAAAGTCAAATCTTTTTCAT
>NC_029790.2:89941477-89941681 GCF_000816755.2 Arachis ipaensis
TGAAGTCTACAGGCTCATGCTTTTCCCATTTGCTGTAAGAGACAGAGCTAGAATCTGGTTGGACTCTCAACCTAAGGATAGTTTGAACTCTTGGGATAAGCTGGTCACGGCTTTCTTAGCCAGGTTCTTTCCTCCTCAAAAGCTGAGAAAGCTTAGAGTGGATGTTCAAACCTTCAAACAAAAAGATGGTGAATCCCTCTATGA
>NC_029790.2:89951681-89965224 GCF_000816755.2 Arachis ipaensis
GACTGCTAATGCTGTTGGATTCTGACCTCCCTACACTCAAAATAGATTTTCTGGAGCTACAGAACTCAAAATGGCGCGCTTCCAATTGCGTTGTAAAGTAGACATCCAGGGCTTTCCAGAAATGTATAATAGTCCATACTTTGCCCAAGTTTAGATGACGCAAACTGGCGTTCAACACCAGCTCTCTATCCAATTCTGGCGTCCAGCGCCAGAAACAAGTTGCAAAGTGGAGTTCAACGCCCAAACTGGCACAAAAGCTGGCGTTCAACTCCAAGAATGACCTCTCCACCTGTAGACTTCAAGCTCAGCCCAAGCACACACCAAGTGGGCCCCGAAAGTGGATTTATGCATCAATTACTTACTTCTGTAAACCCTAGTAGCTAGTTTATTATAAATAGGACCTTTTACTATTGTATTAGCCATATTTGAATCTTTGATCAGTTGTATGCTATCTTAGATCACGTTTTTGACTGAGATTTACAAGGTGACCATAGCTTGCTTCATACCAACAATCTCCGTGGGATTCGACCCTTACTCACGTAAGGTATTACTTGGACGACCCAGTGCACTTGCTGGTTAGTTATGTGAAGTTGTGAAGATATGTTTAGACCATGGTTCTGTGCATCCGTTTTTGGTGCCATTGCCAGGGAATCAGTTTCGAACAACAATTCACAACCTGAGTAACAATTTCGCATACCACATACCCAGCTGAAAGACATGGTGGACAACCTTGTAACTACCAACAAGCCCCACCCCGTGCATATGAACCATCCTTTCAACATAACCTCGAACCACCACACTCACAAGCTTCTCTTCACCATTCGCCATCATATGATCCTTCCTTACCCCAATACCAATCCAATCGTTCCCGATCATCACCACTTTCCTTTGTATCATGTCCAAGTCTGGAAAACCGCGAAGCAAAGGATCGCCTAAAGGAAACAATGATTAAATTTCAAACAACCATTCAACAACTGGAGCAAGCGCTAATTCAATGGGTCACTAGGCGCTCAAATATACAAGGATCAACCACAGCTCCATGTGGACAGCCTGATGAAGAGCGTAGCATGAAAGAAATACTAGAGACTCCAGTGGACAAGACAGAGAATGAATTCGTACTAGAACAAGTGGAAGAAGCTGTCATTGTTCAAGAAGAAGAGTTGGTTGAAGATCTAGGTGATGCTGAACTTCCTTGGGAATCCAGAATTGAGGAAAACTCCGTCCAAGATGCCACAGTTTATGCTAAGGAGGATACCGTACAATCTCCTAGGCAAGTCGTTTACGAAGAATCAGACGGAATAATCCAAGAAGCAAATTTCCTTGATGATGATAGTCACAAGTCTAGTGCTCCTATTAATGAACTTGCGTCCGCAAGTGAATTCTCTGAGATCGAAGAATCTTCCCCAAGTGAATATGAAGATGATGCGGAGGTAGATTTCTCTCAACCTCCATCTATGACTCGAGTGATGAGGAAGACATAGAAGACTTTGACCAGGATACAGATACAATTGAAGATCTTTGCAAGGAAGTGGAAAAATTCACAGAAGAGCACAAGGAAAAGGAACTTGCAGAACCACTAAAAACACCTATCCCAAGGCCGTTACCACCCAATACAAGCTTCAAGTGGGTACAATCCTTAACTTATAATTTTACTTATTCACTTGAATATGGTTTGCTTGAAACAGATGGCCAACTTAGAGCTCTCTGTGGCTTTAAGAGTAAGAGGGAAATAGCTCGTATTCAGAGCTGGTGCACCCGGTTCAATAAAGTTCCACGCTTCACCTCGAAGTACACGGATTGGTATCGTTCTCAATTGCATGGATCACGGAGGACGTTTGGTCACCACGGTGAGATTCTACTTTTTAACCCGCCCGAATGGAAACTTACAAATCAAAACAGAGGCGGATCAAAAAACACAGCTTGGGATCATGGATTATGTTCTGACATTCGTCATCCCGGGAGGCTGGATATCTGTTTAAAGCTGCGCAGGAGCTTTACATGCCTAGTTTGGGACCCCGGAGGCTATTGGCATTCCAAGCACTGGTGGAGATTTTTGGACGAATTTAAACACAAGCCACCATAACAGGATACTCTTCCAATGTCCAACTTAAGGACTTTAACTAAAAGTGCTAGGTGGGAGACAACCCACCATGGTATGGTCGCTTCTTTTTCAATTTATTTCTTGTTAATTGCTTTCATTTTCCCTTTTTATTTTTAATTTATTAAACCTGGAATCATGCATAAGCATCCATGATAGTCATTGCATTCTGCACTTTTCATGCATAAAAAAAAAAGTGGTTGCATGGCGCGACCGCATGCTCCATGCGATCGCGTCATATCGCGAAAGACACCACCCATGCGACCGCGTGACCCACACGGCCGCGTGATATATATATCGGTGTAAGGATCCAATGAACAGAAAGTTGGGCTGGAATTGTGCGGCCCTTGTGAATTTCGCACAAATTGACCCACGCGATCGCATGCCCCATGCGATCGCGTCACATGTACAATGTCAATCCCACGCGATCGCGTGAGCGACGCGATCGCGTCGCATGGATTGCACATCACCCCAAAAGGAGACAGAGAGTTGCGCTGAAACGGCGCTGGAGTCGTGCGTTTAGCACGAATTCCAGCAACGCGATCGCGCGACCCATGCGGTCGCATCAACCTTCTTTCCCACCTCTCATGCGATCGCGCACTCCACGCGATCGCGTCACTCCCATTCTCGTCCCAGCCACGTGACCGCATGCCCCACGTGGCCGCGTGGATTCGAAAATATAACCCCCCAGCCCGTGAACCCTATCAGTCGCGCAGCCCTCCCCTTTCACCCCCAACCCTCTTTACTAACCCTTTTAATCTCTTTTCTGATTATTTTCACTTTCCTATAATTTTCTCACTATGGCATATTGATTTTTCTTTCCATTTAACATTCATTCACTCACTTTCTATTACTCATTTTCCTTATTTTATTTCTCTCTTAGCGCTTTGAGTTTCCTTTGTTTAAATTGCCTATTTGCTTTCCTGTTTTATCCATTTCCTGGTTTTCTGTTTTTCAGGATGTCTGCCTCACAGAGGAAAGGTAAAGGCAAGGCCACTGGTAAGCGCAAGAGAGGAGATTCCTCCCAGTCCATCATTGCTCTAATGCACGATTCATCATAGTGGGAGAAGAACTTCACACCGCAGGAGAAAGCTAACCAGCTGCTTCCTGCAAATGATCCTATAAAATTTGCAAACCGGTACCGTGAACTGAAGTACCCGGCTTTTGCAAACTCCAAAAATCTATACCTAGAACGTACCTTGAAGATTCCAGAAGCCCTCCAACAGTACACTACTGAGCAAATCAAGCAAAGGGGCTGGTTCTTTCTGGAGAGACCACTGACAGAGGTCAATGCATCTTGGGTCAGGAAATTCTATTGCAACTACTACCTTACTACCCTAGATGCAGTGAACCTGAGAGGAAAGCTAATTCTGGTCACTGAGAAAGCCATAGAGACCATTCTCCAGCTCCTAGCCAAGTCCGATCAGCCAGATGGTTTTGCACAGGCTGAGGAGGACATGGGCCAGATGCAGTTTGACTGGGATGCTGTGAAGGCAAGAATAGCTCTCGACCCTGCTGTTCCTTGGGAGATGGGTCAGAACACCACTATGCCTAGAGGGATCAAGAGAGTGTACTTGAACGATGAGGCTCGGTTTTGGCATCAGATCTTGAGTAACTTTGTGATGCCGAGTACTCACGAGACGGAGATCCCGACTACCATGATCACACTCCTTTGGTGTGTGCTGGAGGGTAAGGACATTTATCTGCCTCGTTTTATCCCGCATTATATGGCCAGGGCCTACGTCCGAGGCACCCTCCTCTTTCCTTACCTGGTTACACGGCTAGGCCGTCAGGCTGATGTGCCTTGGGAGGATGCCGATGAGAGACCCCCAGCAGCGGACTGCAGGAAGATCATCCCGCACAGCAGGAACTTCCTTGCTTTGGGCTACAGACCACCACCTGTCACTACTACTGATGAGACAACCCCTCCGTCTGCTGGACTCTCTTCATCCACAGCTGCCCCAGCTGCCCCTGCTGCCACCACTGCACCTCCACCCGCCTCTGAGCCAGTCTATCGCCTCGTGCACCGTCTATTCCACCAGCTTGATCAGATGGAGCATCATAACAGGCGCCGGTATGAGAGATTAGAGCGCCGCAGCAGGCGACGCTATTCCCATCTGAAGCTAACGATCAGACAGGGCGCCGACATCCCCTCAGAGCCCGACACCCCTTCAGAGCCATCAGAGGATGAGCATGAGGAGGAGGATGAGCACGAGGAGGAGCCTCATTCCCAGGCAGAGACTCATCAGCAGGCAGCCACAGAGCAGGCTGCCCCGCATCAGGAGGTTATGCCCCAGATAGAGGTTGCAGATCCGGAGATCCCGCTCCAGTCCGTCCCACCTCCACAGCAGCCAGACCCTCAGCCCACCACCGCCACGGAGACCCCAGCTACCATCCCTACCATTGATGACACTCCTTCACACCAGGCTTGATTGAGCATCGAGGACGATGTTTCATTTTAAGTGTGGGGAGGTCGCCATCTCTGGCGTTTATTTTGGTGAACCACTACATTCTTTTTCTTTTATTTTGGATATTTTCTGTATTTTTCTCTTTTTCTTTTATTGTTATTTTCTGAGTACTTATACATTGCTACTTGTGTATTTTACTCTATTTTCTGCATTTTGCATCTTTAGTTCATATCTTAGTTATTTAGTTCATTTTAGTTATTTAGTTTAGTTTGCAATTCTGATTTATTAGTGGATTAATTAGTATAGTTTACCCTTTTTTAGCATAAGATAGTATAGTTTAAATAGAAAAATATAAAAAGAAAGTAAACTAGGAACTTTAACAGAATCAAAATAACCCACACCTTGCATATATAGCATTACATGTTAGTTGACAACATTTCATCAAGGAGGAACATTAAAACTTTAAAAGCTACCCAAAATAATTTTTTTCAAGAGAATAATGGGAATTTTTAACTAAACCTGCATACAATATATGAATGATATATGATGCTTGAGTTAGAGAACACACAGCCTGTGAGTCTTGAGCTTAAATTGTATGGTTGCATTCAAACCATAATTTCATTTCTGTGTGTCACATTTCTTTTTATTCTGATGTTCTTTACTTTGCTTTAATCTATATGTCCAATTATAGAATATAGAATAAGATACATACTAAGAGAATAATTAAGGCCATCATTTGATTTTAGCTCACTTACCCAAATTAGCCTACCTTTTACATCACCCTTGTTAGCCCCCTTGAGCCTTTTAAAACCCCTTTATTCTATTTAGCCAAATTACTAGCCTTAAGCAGAAAAACAAAATAAAATCTCAAGTGAATCTTTGGTTAGCTTAAGATAGACAAATTATGAATAGAGTAAAATGTGAGAAGCCTTTTGGGAACATGGGTAATAGAAACAAAAAGGTAGAAAAGTAAAAGGGAATAAAATAAAATTTGGAAAGCATGCTCATGAGAAAATCTAAATGATTCAATTATCATGTGCATTAAAAAAAATTTTTTTTTCAGCATCCAAATAAAATGGGATACAAAAAAAAAAGAGAGAGAAATTCCCCAATGAAAACAATGCACATGGAATAAAAATAAAAAGTAAAACATGAGCATGTAACAATAAGTGGGAAATTATGGGAAATTAGGTAAAGAAATTTTACTTTGCTAGATATGTATGTTAGGTGAGATCTTAGTCTAATTAAGGATTCACTTATTAGCTCACTTAACCCTATACATAAATCCTTACCCTTACCTTGGCCCCATTATAACCTTAATTAAGACCTCATGACTTTTCGGTATGACTATGTTCTATAATTGTTGATTGGTTAGATGAGAAACAAAGCTGTAGAAACTAAGAATAAAAAGAAAAATAGAGTGAATAAACCCAATAAACACTGAGTGACTAGAGAGTAAACACAAAATCCATTGAGGGTTCAATAACTCATCAACATATATCTGTGCTTAAAATTTACCAATTATTTTGCAAGTTTGTACAATGCTTTCTTTCCCATCTCAATTGCTAAAGTACCTTATTATTTAAGGGTTGGCTATATATATACACACAACTCCTTGAGAATGTGAATTAACTTAGCTACATGTAAGCTTTATATATGAGTGGATGAATTAGAATTGCATGACTCATTAGGTAGATGCATTTAGCATAGGTTGCATTTCATAACATTCCATCACTTTAACCTTAATTATTTACCTTGGATTCAGCATGAGGACATGCTAGTGTTTAAGTGTGGGGAGGTTGATAAACCCATATTTCATGAGTTCTTTTGTGCTTAATTAGAGTGATTTATTCAACTCTTCACCTACTTATTCACATTAATTGCATAGTTTTACTTTCCCTTCCTTATTATGTCATATAATGAAAAACGTGTTTTATAAGCTTTAAAAATTAATTATTTTAATTACCTTTATTTCCATTCGATGCCGTGATTAGTGTGTTGAGTAGTTTCAGATTTTCTAAGGCAGAATGACTTAAAGGATGAAAAAGGAAACATACTAAAATGAAAGGTGGAAGCAAAACGGAGCTTTAAAGAAACTGATATCCACGCGATCGCATGGATGACGCAATCGCGTGCCAAGCACGAATCAGCAGCGACGCGGCCGCATGACTGACGCGACCGCGCGCCTTAAGCAGAACGCACATGGCGCGGTCGCACGACTGACGCAACCGCGTGGCAAGGAAAAGCTCTAAATGACGCGACCGCGTGACAGAGGCCATGCACCAGAAATTGCAGAAAACGCTCATAACGAGTTCTGAGGCCCTTTTTGGCCCAAATCCAAGTCCAGAAGGCATAGACCAGAGGTTATGAAGTGAGGAAATGCATCCATTCAGGGAGAGCTCGCATATTTTCACCTTCCAATGATTTAGATTTAGTTGAGAGGGAGATCTTCTCTCTCTCTCTTTTAGGATTTACGATTTCTTCTTGTTTTGAGAGTAACTCTGGATCTAGGTTTAATGTTCTTTTAGTTTTTACTTCTATTTATTTATTCCAACATTTGAATTGATTATTATAATTTGATCTAAGAATTATTCCGTATTACAGATAGTTATTTGAATTAATGATATTTGAGGTATTTTCAGTTCATGATTGTTCTCTTTGACTTAAGTTATCATTGCTTTCCATCTAAGGATATTTTTATTATTATTCCAGCAATTTTACTTTTTCTTTCTTTTAGTTCTGGTTAAGAATTTAGTAACTCAACAGTTGTTAAACTCAACATAATTGATAATCGTTATCTTGCTAATTGAGCTGAACTTAAATAATCCCAACCTTCTCTTAGGAAATAATTAGGATTCAAAGGTCAACTTAATTAGCCCCCTTGACTTTTCTTTGCTCTGGTAAAGGTTGACCAAGTGGAGTTTAGATTCAACTTTCATTATTGTTGAGAGAGATAACTATGTTGGACCTCTAATTTCTCTACCTTGCTAAAAGTTGCTTTACAGTTATTATTTATCTTTAATTGCCAATTAATTCACTCGTCATTTAAATTGCTTGCTTCTCACCTTCTAAACCCCGATTACAACCCTTATAACCAATAATAAGAACATACTTCCTCGCAGTTCCTTGAGAAGACGACCCGAGGTTTGAATACTCGGTTAACAATTTTTAAAGGGGTTTGTTACTTGTGACACCCAACACGTTTGTACGAAGGGATTTTTGCCGGTTTAGAAACTATATCTACAACGCAACCGTTTCTATGAATTTCTTTACTGGTAGAAAACCCGACGTCAATCCATCCGATTGATCATGATGCCAATCGTGCACTTCGAGTTGATGAAGCGTGGAACCTTATTAAACCTTGTGCACCAGCTCTGAGTACGAGCCATTTCCCGCTTACTCTTAAAGCCGCAGAGAGTTCTAAGCTGGCCATCTGTTTCAAGTAAAACCATATTCAAGTGGAAAAACATAGTTAATGATTAAGGATTGTACCCACTTGAATCTTGTATTGGGTGGTAATGGCCTTGGGATAGGTGGTTCCAGTGGTTCTGTGAGTTCTACTCCCTTGTGCTCTTCTGTGAATTTCTCCACTTCTTTGCAAGATTCTTCAAATGTATCTATGTCCTGATCAAAGCCATCTATGTCTTCCTCATCACTTAAGTCATAGACTGGAGGTTGAGAGAAATCTACCTACGTATCATCTTCGTATTTACTTGGGGAAGATTCTTCGATCTCAGAGAATTCACTCGCGGATGCAAGTTCATTATGTGGGGGTTGGGCACTGTCCTCCTTAGCATCAATTGTAACGTCCTTGACAGAATTTTTCACAACTCTGGATTCCCATGGAAGTTCAGCGTCTCCTAAGTCTTCAACCAACTCTTCTTCTTTAATAATGACAGCTTCCTCTACTTGTTCCAGGATGAAGCCATGCTCTGTCTTGTCCACTAGAGTTTCTAGTATCTCCTTCATGCTACGCTCTTCGTTAGATTGTCCACTTGGGGCTGTGGGATGTCCTCGAATGTTCGAACGTCTAGAAGATAATAGACTTACTGCTTGCTCCAGTTGATGAAGGGTTGTTTGAATTTGATCTACTGTTTTCTTGAGGCGAACCTCTGATTCTCGGGGTGATAAATTTGGATATGGTACATGGGGAAGTGGTGATTTTTGGGAGTAATTGGACTGGAATCGGGGTAGATGAGGATCATACGATGGTGAATGGTGAAAAGGAGCTTGTGAGTGTGGTGGTTCGAAGTTATGTTGAGAGGATGGTCTATAAGCACATGGTGGGGCTTGTGGGTAATTACAAGGTTGTCCACCATGTCTATTGGCTTGGTATGCATTGTAGAATGGTCTTTGTCCATGATATCTTGGAGGGTGTTGTTGCCTAAAGGGTTGATCAGATCCTCTTGGCTCCATCCATCTTTGATTGTTCTGACCTTGATGCATGTTCCTGTTATAACTTCCATTCCTTTCAATAACATTAGAACCAAACTCAAAGCGAAAGGGGTGAGAATTCATAGTAGCTAATAGAAATAAAAAGGGGAAAATAAAGACAAATAAACAAGTAAAAGAAAAAATATTTACAATAACCAATAATAAGGCACACGATTGCAGATCCCTGGCAACGGTGCCATTTTGACGTTCGGATTTTTGCTAGTAAAGAATTTTATAAAAATAGTCGCGTTGTAGATATAGTTTCTAAACCAACAGAAATCCCTTCGTACAAATGTTTTGGTTGTCACAAGTAACAAACCCCTAAATAAATTGATAACCAAAGTATTGAAACCCCGGGTCGTCTTCTCAAAGAACTGCAGGGAAGTATGTTCTTATTATTGGTTATGGAGATTGTAAATTGGGGTTTTGAGAATGAGGAGCGAATAGTCTAATTAGCAAATAAAGTAAATGAAGAACAAGCAATTTAAATGGCAAGTAAAATAAATAAATGACTGTAAATAAACTTTTGGCAAGGTATGAGAAATTGGAGGTCATATCCTAGTTATCCTTATCAATGATGATGAGAATTGAATCTTAATTCCACTTTGTTAACCTTTACTAAGATAAAGGAAGGTCAAGGGATTAATTGGTTTGATCTTCGGATCCTATTTATTTCCTAGGAAAAGATTGGGATTATTGAAGTTCAATTGAATTAACAAAGATGACAATTATCAATCATGTTTGAGTTTGATAACTCCTGAGTTACTGATTTCTTAACCAAGACCAAAAGGAGAAAAGTAAATCTACTGAAATAAAAATGTCTTCAGATTGGGAATAATAGCAACATAAATAAAATAAAGCAAGATTAAACTGAAATATCTCAAATAACATTAATTCAAAAGAGTAATTTGTAACATGGAAGAATTCATAAATTAAATTGCAAAAGTAAATAAAAGGGAATATTGAACCTGATAAAGAGATAATACTAAAAGCGAATAAAATCCTAATTCTAAATCCTAATCCTAAAGAGAGGAGAGAGAGGAGAGAACCTCTCTCTAAACTAAATCTAAATCATGAAAAACTAACTAAAGTGGAGACTCTCTTTGAATGGATGCATTCCCCCACTTCATAACCTCTGGTCTATGCCTTCTGGACTTGGATTTGGGCCAAAAAGGGCTTCAGAATTCGCTATGAGCGTTTTCTGCAATTTCTGGTGCGTGGCCTCTGTCACGCGTCCGCGTGGGTCACGCGGTCGCGTCATTCGGAGTTTTCCTTGTCACGCGGTCGCGTCAGTCATGCGGCCGCGTCAATGCCTTTTCGCGCTGGCATGCGGCCTCGTCGCCTATGCAATCGCGTGGCTACCAGTTTCTTCAAAAACTCTGTTTTGTGCTTTCCTTCCATTTTTGTATGTTTCCTTTCCATCCTTTAAGTCATTCCTGCCTTAGAAGATCTGAAACTACTCAACACACTAATCACGGCATCGAATGGAAATAAAGGTAATTAAAATAATTAATTTTAAAGCATAGGAAACATGTTTTTCACATACATCATATAATAAGGAAGGGATAAATCACTCAAACTAAGCATAAAATATATCATAAAATATGGGTTTATCATCGTGGATTAGCCGTCTAAGAGATGTATAATCAAGCTTGTGGTTCAGTACTATCCCACCAAGGACTCGCACGAACTCATGTAGAATGAGGATGATTGTCACGGGTCATCCCATTCAAAAGGTTGAAGAACAAAGATACATCTTAGAATAGAATCAAATACGAATTGAAATAGAATAGTAATATTATTAATCCATGAAAATTAGCAGAGCTCCTAACCTTAACCTAGGAGGTTTAGTTGTTCATAGCTTATAGAAAAGTAATGTAAAATGTGTAGAGTGGCCAAGAGCTCCTAACAAGGGTGAACTCTTGTCTATATATACTAATCTAATAACTAAGGATTACAGAAATAAGATAAACTAGGTTGATAGTGCGAAAATCTACTTCTAGGGCCCACTTGGTGAGTGTTTGGGCTGAGCTAGGGGTGATTCCACGTGCTAGTATCCTTCATGGGTGCTGAACGCCCACTTTGCTTCCCTTTTTGGGCACTGGACACCAGCTGCTCCCTTTTGGGCGTCCAATGCCAGGAATGAGGTTGGTATCTGGTGTTGAATGCTAGTTTTGGACCTTCATTTCCAGAGATAAGTATAAACTATTTTTTATTGTTGGAAAGCCCTGGATGTTAGCTTTCCAATGGCATTGAGAGAGTACCATTTGGACGCCTGTAGCTCCAGAAATGCTCCTTCAAGTGCATGGAGGTTAGAATCCGATACGATCTGCAGTCCTTTCTCTGTCTCTGAATCAGATTTTGCTAAAGCTCCTCAATTTCAACCAGAATTTACCTAAAATCATCATAAAACATAACAATTCAAAGTTGAATCCAAAAATATGAATTTTTCACTAAAATCTATGAAAATATAATAAAACTTAAACAAAACATAACTAAAACTATATGAAAATAATGCCAAAAAGCGTATAAAATATCCGACAGCTTTTGAGGTAGCTTCTGCTGAATCAAAGCATTGATCTCCTTGGTAAGCACTGAAGGTTCTTCCTCTAATGTCTCTATTCCAAATAGTTTGGAATTCAGTCTCATGAGAACTCCTAGGTACCAAGAAACTTGCTCTTCCCTAGTTTCCTCTTCCTCATTAGAGGAGGAGTGGTCTTCATAATCCATAATTTCTAACAAGGCATTTAAAGGAACTTCTATGGTTTCTTCATGAGCATTGGTTGCCTTCAGTTCTTCAATAGGGAAGTCTTTAGTGGGCATTGAACGCCCAGCTACTCCCTTGTTGGCGTTCAACGCCAAGGATGGCTCCCTTATGGGCGTTGAACGCCCAGTAGGGACTTCCTTACTGGCGTTTAACACCAATGATGGCTCTTTCGTGAGAGTTGAACGCCCAATAGGGGCTTCCTTACTGGCGTTCAATGGCTCTTCCTTGGGCGTTGAACGCCCAGTAGGGACTGCTTTACTGGCGTTCAACGCCAGTGATGGCTCCTTTTTAGGCATTGAACACCCATTAGGTACTCCTTTACTGGCGTTCAACGCCAATGCCTCTCCTTCAAATTCGGCCTCAACTTCTACAGGGATGGCCTTGCACTCTTCTCTTCATTTAACTTCAGTGTTACTTGGGATAGTGTTAGGAGGGGTCTCAGGGATCTTCTTACTCAGCTAACCAATCTGTACCTCTAGATTCCTGATGGAGGACCTAGTTTCTGTTATGAAACTGTGAGTGGTCTTAGAGGGATCATAGACTATGGTTGCTAAGTCAAAGAGGCTCTGCCTAGAAGTCTCCATCGGTTGCTGAGAAGGTGGGAATAGTTTGTTAATAAACCTATTCTAGTTTCTTCCACCTTGATTGTTATTGAAGCCTTGTTGAGGATTCTGTTGATCCTTCCATGAGAGGTTAGGATGATTCCTCTATGATGGGTTGTAGGTGTTTCCATAAAGTTTAGTGTTGGGATTCCCCGTATAATTTACCCCTTCCATCATAGGTTGGTTAGGATCATAGGCTTCTCCTTCAGAGGAAGCCTCTTGAGTGCTGCCAGCTACAGCTTGCATTCTAGCAAATGCTGAGAGATCATATTAACCTATTGTGTCAAGATCTTGTTCTGAGCCAATATGGCATTTATAGTGTCTACCTCTAGAACTCCCTTCTTCTGAGCTACCCCAATATTCACAGGGTTCTTCTCAAAAGTGTACATGAACTAGTTTGTTTGCAACCATGTCTATGAGTTCTCCTGCCACTTCAGGTGTTTTCTTCAAGTGGAGTGATCCACCAGCAGAGTTGTCCAATGACATTTTGGACATCTCAGAGAGGCCATCATAAAAGATGTCAAGTATGGTCCAGTCTGAGATCATGTTAGGAGGGCATCTTTTGATTAGTTGTTTGCACCTCTCCCATGATTTATAGAGGGATTCACCCTCTTTCTGTCTGAAAGTTTGAACTTCCACCCTAAGTCTACTCAACTTCTGAGGTGGAAAGAACTTGGTCAAGAATGCATTGACCACCTTCTCTCATGTGTCAAGACTCTCTTTAGGTTGAGAATCCAACCATACCCTAGCTATGTCCCTTATAGAAAAAGGAAAGAGCATAAGTTTGTAAACCTCAGGACTCACTCCATTAGCCTTGAGAGTATCACATATCTGCAAAAATTCAGATAAGAATTTATTTGGATCTTCCTAAATCGAAAGTGGGTGCAGTATAGTATCCAAGGACCTTTCTTGCCTCTCCTCCACCATTAGGATTGTGTACCATGTCTATATTTTCTATTTCTTGTTCGAAAAGCTCTGTGAGGTTTTCTCCGGAGTGTTGTGCTCTAACTTGCTGTAGACGCCTCCTTAGAGTTCTCTCAGGTTCAGCATCAGGATCAAAGATAGGTTCTTTATATCTGTTCCTGCTCACAAACAAGAAAGAGAAAACCAAGAAAGAAGAAG
This sequence comes from Arachis ipaensis, assembly GCF_000816755.2. NCBI lineage: Eukaryota > Viridiplantae > Streptophyta > Magnoliopsida > Fabales > Fabaceae > Arachis > Arachis ipaensis. The sequence goes on from NC_029790.2 coordinate 89,965,113, forward strand.
AAAGGAAGCTTCTATGCCAGAGTATAGAAAACTCCCTGTGAGATATGAAAAAAAAAAAAGAAGAATGAGAATAGAAAGATGAGAGAAAGAATTCGAATATGGGGAAAGAAGG
>NC_029790.2:89965319-89987232 GCF_000816755.2 Arachis ipaensis
ATTCAAAATTAAGAAGGAAATTAAAAGCTAATTAACTAAAAAGATTTGAAAATTAAGAGGTGATTTTCGAAAAAGAAGGAAGAAGAAGTCAAACAAGGATTTTAAAAGGTTTAAATCAAGATAAGAAAAGGTAATTAGGATTTTGAAAATTTGAATAAGGATGAAAGAAATATTTTTAATTTTTTATAATTAATGAAGAAAGAGAAAAACAACTAAGAAACACCAAACTTAAAATTTTTAGATCAAAAGAGACTAATTTTCGAAAATTTTAAAGAAAAACACTAAAGGACACCAAGAAGAACACTCAAGAACAATTCGAAAACTTTAAAGAAAAGATGAACACAAAAGGAACACCAAACTTAAAAACAGACACTAGACTCAAACAAAGAAAAATTTTTGAAAATTTTTCGAAAAAGAAAGCAAGAAAGTTCGAAACTTTAACAAGAACAAGAACAACAGACAAAGATTAATAAAGAAAAGAAAAAACTTTGAAAAAATTTTGAAAAGAAAAGAAAAGACACAAATAAATGAGTAACTAAACCTTAAAAGTATATAATCTAAGCAACAAGATAGTCTGGTAGTTTGTCAAACTCGAACAATCCCCGGCAACGGCACCAAAAACTTGGTGCGCGAAAATCATAACTCGCACAACTGAACTGGCAAGTGCACTGGGTCATCCAAGTAATACCTCAGGTGAGTGAGGGTCAAATTCAACAGAGATTGTCGGCTTGAACAAGCAATGGCTATCTTGTAAATCTTATTCAGGCAGATGTAAAAGATGGTTGTTGAGAAAAACACATAAAAACAGAATAAGGATAGATTTACTCAATAAGTGTGGAATCAATGGTAGGAAAATGGTTGAGGCTTCGGAGATGCTTCATTCTTCTGGATCAACCTTTCTTACTATCTACTCCAACTGTGATTGATTCATTCCATGGCAGGCTGTAAGTGATTAACGCTAAGCCAGTGGTCATTAATTTCCTCTACTCAAACCAAATGCCAGGGTTAGTGTGCATCCAATCTGAATGAAGGTGAAGCTCCTGCATTCCATTCCCTTGATGATCCTACTCCAAATGCCACAGACAAAGTCATCTTCCGGATCAGAGGACGCTGCTTTCTGGTTCTAGCCTATACCACAACGGCCTAATCGCCCCATAACTTGGCTGAACTGATCTCTCCAAGTCCCCAACAAAGTCGTGGATTAGCCGTCTAAGAGATGTATAATCAAGCTTGTGGTTCAGTACTATCCTGCCAAGGACTCGCACAAACCCATGTAGAATGAGGATGATTGTTATGGATCATTCCATTCATAAGGTTGAAGAATGAAGATACATCTTAGAATAGAATCAAACACGAATTGAAATAGAACAATAATATTATTAATCCATGAAAATCAGCAGAGCTCCTAACCTTAACCTAGGAGGTTTAGTTATTCATAGCTTACAGAAAATTAATGTAAAACGGGTAGAGTGGCCAAGAGCTCCTAACAAGGGTGAACTCTTGTCTATATATACTGATCTAATAACTAAGGATTACAGAAATAAGATAGAGTAGGCTGATAGTGCGAAAATCCACTTCTGGGACCCACTTGGTGAGTATTTGGGCTGAGCTAGGGGTGACTCCACGTGCTAGTACCCTTTTTGGGCGCTAAACACCCACTACGCTTCCCTTTTTGGGCGCTGGATGCCAGCTGCTTCCTTTTGGGCGTCCAACGCCAGGAATGGGGTGGGTAGGTGGCATTGAATGCCAGTTTTGGACCTTCATTTCCAGAGATAAGTATGAACTATTATATATTTCTAGAAAACCCTGGATGTTAGCTTTCCAATGCCGTTGAGAGCAAGCCATTGGATTCTTGTAGCTCCAGAAATGCTCATTTGAGTGCATGGAGGTAAGAATCCGACAGCATCTGCAGTCCTTACTCTGTCTCTGAATTAGACTTTGCTAAAGCTCCTCAATTTCAGCCAGAATTTACCTGAAATCACCATAAAACACAACAACTCAAAGTAAAATCCAAAAATATGAATTTTGTACTAAAACCTATGAAAATATAATAAAACATAAACAAAACATAACTAAAACTATATGAAACTGATGCCAAAAAGCGTATAAAATATCCGCTCATCACCGACACTCAAGTCCTGAAGATTTAATTATTATATCTATGAGCAATTCGGTGTTACATAGCTCGATGTTTGATTGTTGTCATATCTTGGAGTTCTTTAATAGTATCAAGTTTCATCAATCTAGCATTGTCAGATGCTGTTAAATCAATCCTTGCTCTTATGAATTGTTGTGAAATTTTAATTGGGATCATGGCATCAGAACTGTACGTCAAACGAGACGAAGTTTCTTTTGTTGTAGAATAAGATTTGGTTACAGTGGTGTTGCACCCCCATAATACTTCTGTGATAAGGTCGGACCACATTCCTTTAGGCTTTAGCATCATCTAACTTCTTAAGAGGAGCATGAAGAATAACCTTGTTTGCAGTTTTAGCTAAGCCATTAATCTGCAGGTGTTCGACTGAAGAAAAATGTTGACGAATTTTAAAATTTTGTAAAAAAATCAATAAAGCTCTTATCAATAAACTAACGACCATTATCAATTATAATATGTTAAGGGATACCAAACCTGCATATGATACTTTTCCATACAAAATCTATCATTTTATCAAAAGTTATTTTTGCCAATGGTTGTGCCTCTATCTATTTTGAAAAGTAATCAATTACAACAACTAAAAATTTTACCTATCGGGGGAATTGTGAAAATAGACCGAGATATATTGAGCTTCCATCTATTGAAAGGCCAACTTACCTTTGAAGAGTGCAAGACCTCAGCAGGTGTATGAATAATAGATGCATGTTTTTTTATAATGGTCACAAGAGGCAACTTTGTGTTTACAATCCTACTGTAAGGTCGACCAGAAGAAACTTGCACACAAAATCTTAGAGGAAAGATTTCGGCTATGAACATGTATACCACAAATACCTTCATGTACTTCATCCATGGTCAACTCAGCATCTTAAGTCATTTAAAATAAAAAAATAGAAAAATTGGTGACAATATATATATTGCTGCCAATTAAAGTATAAAAACAAGCTTGACGCTTAAATTTCTTGGAATCATTAATATGAAGAGGAATTTGACCTCTTTGCAAATATTTAACATATGGAGCTCTCTAATCCATATCATGAGAAATACTTAAAATATAGGTGATATTTATACTAAGCTCATGCAATATTGATTGTAAAAATGTTGTAGAATGTGAATTTGGTCTATGATGTGAGCCAAACGTCAGTTCAGAATTTTCTCAAGTGTTGCAAGTATAGTTTCAAACTAACAAATGACCCGAATCAAAGTTTAATTTTGTTTGTCATGAATACAAACTAATAAATATTGAGAGTATTAAATCCCATATCATCTCTCAAAGGAATTCTAGTGAGGTGTGCGTATTATCGGTCATGAGAATAAAGAAGTTTGTAGATAAACAGACAAGAAAATAAATTGCAAGAAAGTAAAGCTAACAACTACAGGAAGATAAATGCTAAAAGACACTCTTGGCAAGGATTGAGAATCAAAGCTTCCTAACCAAGACATTGACCACAAACATGGCGATTACCTAGAGTAGTTAATCCCATTTCGTCATCCCCAACATCGGGAGAAAGTCAAATGGCATAGTTAGTCTTAATCCATAGGTCTTACTCGTCAATGGAAATAAGAACAACTAGCAACCCTAAATCACCAATCAATATTGGACATCAATGACTCTCGCATCACTAACCACGACATGACAATTACAAGAGCAAACCCAATTAGTCAACCTCTAATGGTGAGATAAGTCAACCGGGCTTAATCAATCTCAATCCATAGGTCTTACTTGTTAATGAAAATGAGATTAATTAAAGTCTCCAAATTATCAATTAATTCGAACATTAGTGACTCAAAGTCACTTCAATTACTCAATCCAAGCCAAGAGTGTAAAAATCTACCCTAAAACTTAGAGAAGCATTTTCACAAACACTTGGAAGGCATAAAATGAAAGCATAGTAAAATTGCAATATTAATAAAATCTAAAACTATCAAATGCAAGATAACAATAACAATAACTCAAACAAGCATAAAGAAAACACAAAACATCAAATTGCATTAAGAAAACCAAAATTAACAAGAGTTCATGAAACTAAAAGCAATAAAGTAGAGAAATTAACAAGTAAACCTAAGAGAATTAAGATGGTAGAACAATAAAAAGTAAAAAAAAAATTAAATTAAAACAAGATCAAAACCTAAATCTAGGGAGAAAACTAAACCTAACAAAAACTTTACGCAAGCCAAATGTCGATTCAGAATTTTCTCAAAAAGAATTGCATTGCAAGTATAGTTCCAAACTAACAAATGACCTGAATCAAAGTTTAATTTTGTTTGTCACGAATCCCAACAAATAAAGATCGAGAGTATTAGATCCCAGGTCGTCTCTCAAAGGAATTATAATGAGGCATGCGTATTATCGGTCATGAGAATAAGGGAGTATGCAGATAAACATACAAGAAAATAAATTGCAAGAAAGTAAAGCTAACAACTAAAGGAAGATACATGCTAAAAGACATTCCTGGCAAGGATTGAGAATTAAAGCTTCCTAACCAAGTCATTGACCATAAACATGGCGATTACCTAGAGTTAATCCCATTTCGTCATCCCCAACATCCGGAGAAAGTCAAATGGGCATAGTCAGTTTTAATCCATAAGTCTTACTCGTCAATGAAAACAAGAACAACTAACAATCCTAAATCACCAATTAATATTGGACATCAACGACTCTCGCGTCACTAACCACAACATGACAATTATAAGTAGAGATAAGTAGAGAAAACTAACTTAAAACAAGATCAAAACCTAAATCTAGGAAGAAAACTAAACCTAAAACTCTAATTTCTAGAGAGAAGAGAGAACTTCTCTCTCTAGGATTCTAACCTAAAACATGGCCTAGAACTATCCTAGTTGCTCTCCCTTTGATCCTCCTTGAGAATCGCATTAAATACTTTATAAATGAGTTGGATTGGGCCCAAGAAAGCTTGAAATCACAACCCGCGTGTTTACTTAACTAAATCACGTGCTGACAATCATGTGTACGCATGAGGGATGCGTACGCGTAAAATGACAAATTTCCAAAACATGTGTATGCATGAGGCATGCGTATGCGCAAATTGAGATTCAGGCATACGCATAAGGCATGCATATGCATGACCCTATAATTTTCAAAACTTCATTTCTTCATGAATTCTCCACTGTTACATGCTTTTTCTTTACTTCTTCAAGTCATCCTTGCGTTCTAAGCCTGAATTCACTCAACAAATACATCAAGGCATCGAATGGAATATAAGTGAATTAAAGTTAGCCACTTAAGAGCCTAAAAAGCTTGTTTTTAATCATTAAGCATAATTAGGAGAAATTCATAAAACTATGCCATTTCAATGAATAAATACAAGATAAGTTGATAAATTCCACTTATATCAATACAAAATTTGCCATAAATTTGTGGTTTATTGGTCTACTTGTTGCTAATTTGGACAATTTTGCTCCCTTGGTATCTGATGTATTTCAAAATGCTTAAAAGAATGAATGAGATTTTTAACAATCTACAAATATGTTTGTAATAAAAGATCTTTTACTTGAAATACATCATTTTCCTGTTGTATAACCAATAAAAAATCACAATGTACTTATAGGTTGTTTATATTAAGATTTTTTACTAAACTCAAACCAGCCAATAATACTTCATATTTTGCTATGTTGTTACCAGCAATGAAGGAAAACTATAAGGAGGTTTCATGCACAGCTCCAGAATGGTTCTTTAAAAGCATTTTAGTGCCACTCCATTAGAATTAGAAGCACCATTCACATAAAGTATCCACCTAGGAATGATATCCCCAGAGTCTAGTATAGTAAACACAACAATAAAGTCGGCTAAATGTATATTTCAAAGATCTTCTAAACTGATATAAGATATCAAATTTGGAAAGTTCTATTGATCACTTTATTAGTCTTCCAGCTAATTTTGGCTTTGTTAAAAACCTGTCTCAATGGCTGCTTAGTATGGATGATAATAGTATGTCTTTGGAAGTATGGACGTAATTGCTGAGCTGTTGAAATTAATGCCAAAGCAAGTTTCTCCAATTTAGGATATCTGAGTTCGGCACGATGAAGAGACTTGCTTAGCGAATAAAATGGATGTTGTTACTTTCCTATTTCTTTAATCAAAACAAAACTCGCGACATAATTAGTGACAGATAAGTACAGATATAACGTTTACCAATTTTAAGTTTCTGTGAAATAGGATGAGAAGAAATAATATTTTTGATATTTTGAAAAGCCTCTTCACATTTATTAGTCCAATCAAAAGATCTTCTCATTTTTAGAGTTTGAAAAAAGCAAATAGATTTATCTACTAGACAAGGCAAAAAAAACAAGATAATGCAGCAAGCCTTCCTACTACTCTTTGAACCTCTTTCACGATTTAAGGACTTTTCATGTTCAAGATACCTCAGTATTTATCGAGATTGGCTTTTATATTTTATCTTGTCATTAAAAAACCAAGAAATTTGCCGCCATGCAGACCAAATGCACATTTTTTAGAATTTAACCGCATCTTGTACTTTCTTCAGACTTGTGAAAATATTTCACTGAGATCATCAGTGTGGCTCCCACCAACCTTGGTCTTAGCCATCATGTCATCAACATAGACTTTCAAGTTTTTGCTGACTTGTTGATAGGAAACTTTATCCATCAATCATTGATATGTGGCACTTGCATTCTTTAGCCCAAAAGACATAACTTTATAACAAAAACTATCATAATCAGTAATAAAAGCAGTTTTGTCTTCATCTATATGATGCATAGGAATTTGATTATATACTGAATAAGCATCCATCAAACTTAAAGTAGCAAACCAGAAGCATTATCAACTAAAAAATCAACAGAAGGTAATTAATGATACACATTTTTATTACAAGCTTTATTTAAATAAGTAAAATCGACACATATCCTCTATTTTTACCATTTTGATTTTTTGCCATTACCACATTGTCTAACCATATACAAAATGAATTTCCCTAATAAATCTTGCTATGAGTAACTTCTGTGTTTCTTCTAGGGATGCCTTCCGTTTATCAACATCGAGATTGTATTTCTTTTGAGCTATAGGTCATATTGATGGATCCATTGATAATATGTGGCAAATAACTGCAAGGTCAATGCTAGGCGTGCCTGCTAAAGTCCAAGCATACAAATCGTCATTTTGAAGCAAAAAAATTGGATTAACTTTGCTTGGACTTCACTCTACAAATTAAAGCTCAACCAATATGTTTGAACTTAGTATAGTCCTTCGTAAAAAAAAACCTTATCCAAATCATCCATTGGTGTTGTTCTATCGTATATTTCAAATCGAGGATCTATCTCAGCGAATGTTGGAATATTGTCTGAATTGTATACTACTTGAACATGTAAGTGTGATGCTTTAACCCTTTGTTGCTTAAGGCTAGCATTAACAATGGTGAGCTTCTTTAAGATCGACATGCACTATTGCAATGATATTATCCTGCACCATGAAACTTAATGCATAGATGAATATTAGAGATAATAGCTCCAAAAGCATTCAAAGATGGATGTCTAAGTATTATATTGTAAGGGCTAAAGAAATCAACTATAAAAAATTGAACATCTAATGTCTTAGTATGGGGGGTGCTCACCTAGTGTGGTGTGTAACGACACATACCCAAGTACAGGAATGCGCTCATCTAAGAAACCAACTAATTCACCAGAAGAAGGTTGCAGTGATCATGAAGTTTCATTTCTAAAAAGTAGAATAAAATAATACAACATCATTCCTTGCTGGATCAAGAAAAACCTTACACACAACTAGATCTGCTACTTATAGAGAAATAACAACAGGATCATCAAGGTTTGTTCCAGTTGCATTAAGGTCGGTTGGATGAAAAATAATTTCTGGCACATCAAGCTTCGGCAGAATAGAAGAGCTTATGCCCCCCATAGATAACACAGCTTGATACATTCGTTTTCATGCCGAACAACTAAGGCCTCCAGCTACAAAACCACCAGAAATATAATGGATTATTCTTCGTGATTGGTTTGGTTGGTCAGCCAATATTTTACCCTTATCTTTAAATTGATGTTGGCTCGTGAATTGATAAGATTGATGTGTGGTATACTTCTTTTGTATATAGCTATCAATGTATTTGTCCAAAAGTCCCTGCGTAGCTAATCGTTCCAACAAATCTTTAACTACAACACATTCATCAGTAACATGACCATATTTTTTATAGAAAGCATAAAATTTAAACTTGTCCACGTATCGTTGATCTTGATAAGTGTCGGCCTTCTTTGGAGGTTTTCTGATGTTAATGTTCAAGATCAGTTTGATAATGTCTGCCTTCTTAGTATTGAATTGCATGTATGAATCAAATCGTGGCGTGAGCTTGAAAGATTTTCTATTGTCATGCTTTCGCTCATCATTTTTAGTGTTACTCTTCTTGGCTTTCCGAGCATAGTAGAGTTCTTCAATCTTCATATGTCCTTTGGCTTTTTGTTTAAATTTGGCTAAAGTTTTGGGTTTAGCAACAGCAATAGCTTCCTAAAACTTTTCTGGTCGTAAACCACTTTTAATAGCATGGAGATGAACCTCAAGATGCAAATATGGAATATTCATAGCCAGTTTTGTGAATCTGATTACATAATCCCTTAGACTTCCATGTGTCCTTGCTTTATTATATTTTAGTAATATGAATAATGCAAATAGATACAGAAAACTGTAAAATGATCTTCGAAAATTTTGGTTAAATTTTGAAAACAAGAAATAAATCCTGTAGGTAAAGAAAAAAACCAATCAAGTGCAACAACATCTGAGACAGTTGAAAAATGACATAAAATAGGATCAAAAGCACTATTCACTAGCATCATTGAGCAAAATTTTTGTATGTGGTTTTTTGAATCAGCGAGTCTATCATAAGGATTCAAAGTTAAGGGCAAAGCAAAATTCTTAGGAAGCTAAACGTTCATAATATTAGAATTAAATAGACTAACAACATTTGGCCCTTCAGCTTGAGTTGTAGGTTGATCATTTTCCTACCTTTACATTCCAAAAACATGAGTTGGATTGGATTCACCTTCCTTGTCTTCATCATTTTGATCACCTTCATTATTTTTATTATTATCATTGTTTGTTATCCGGGCATTACCAAGCTCGGCTAATTGATTTGTCATTCGTTGATTTCCTATATATTAGTCACTATGCACACGTACGATACTCAAGAGGAGGGTTGAATTGAGTATCAATGAAAAATGATAATTTTTTGTAGAATTTAAATGAACTTAAAGTAAAGTGCACAAATAGATCTGTACTAATATTTTTCCAAAGACTTAAGTCACTTCTTAAGTACTTACAAGAAGATTTTACTTTCCACATCATTTACTAAAATGTAAATAAATATGAATATAAAAGAGATTGAGTTTAGAGATTGCAAACATCGATATATTCTAGTTTAATGTAACCTCTTCGCCTACGTCTAATCCTCCTCACCAAGCTAAGGTGTCAGAGATTCTCATTATATCACTAAGCTTTTAGGGTGCTTGACAAACTGCTATAACAATGGGCACCTGATGTACACCTCACGGTATATGATCACCTCTATATATGAGGCCATTTCACTTAGAGACACATTCTCTAAGAATTTTCTTAGTGCTTACTATACTTCTTTGGTATCCTCACCGAATATAGTGTATAAACAAACCTCACAAACTTTGGAGAATCACATTCCAAATCAGTCAACAAGAAGAGCTATAAAATTCTCCTTTCACAATATTAATGAAAACAGAAATTGAGCAGTCTCAAGAAGAGTGAGTGAATACAAATCAAGTTCTAATGAACACAAATTTGTATATCTCTCAAGTTGTGTATATATCACTTTGAAATTATAAATAAATTGATATATAAACTCAAAAAAGCTTATAAGAAGTGTTGTGTTTAAATGAGGCTTCAACGCAATTATTTATAGCATTTTCAAAGCAGTGAAACATTGCAAATTTGGTAGAATAGAGTCATTTTGTCAAACTAGCCATTTCAAACTTTCTATCAGTGAAAGAATCAATTCTTTTAAAAGAAAATCAATTTTTATTAGCTGTTGTATGATAAAATTTAAAATTTAAAATGAAAAAAATCAATTCTTTGGGTCACATAATCGATTCTTTGCTAAAGAAAATAGATTCTGTGCTAAGGAGAATTGATTTTATCCTTTATTTTTGGCATAAATCATGTTTTTAAAATGTTTAGGCTAGTGTTTAGAAAAACTTTTTGATATTAATCAATTTCTATCATGATTTTCATAGAACTAAGTCTTTGAAATCATTTTCAAGTGTGTATAGGAGAGAGATATGGGTTTAATTCTTTCATAAAAAGACTAAACCTAAAATCATTTCTTACTTTTGATCTTGATCTTCATATTTGTTGAATTGCTTTCTTTTGTTTGCATATATCTTCAATAACCACATTTTTCTAACTTCGTCATTCATCGAAACTACATTAGTTAACTCATGCATAGTTACATTGCAGCTATACACTGATTAGCCTGCTGTGACTATGTCGCCAAACGAAGAAGTTAGGATGGTGTTGGAGGAGGTTGGTTGTCAACCATGGTTAATTTTAAGAGTTAGAACTCAAAGAAAAGTTAATTTTTCGGTCCGATGGTAGGCACCAATTATTCTTGTATAGATCGACTTGACCTTCTCAAGTATAGCTCGTCTTTCTGTGATTTCTTCAAAAACTTCAAATAGTATGAGTTATATCTTGGATGTTGGAAGAACACCGAATAAGTACCTGTACAAGATATTTTGACACTCAAATTAGTATATAAAATATTTTACTTAAGTTAATACAAATAAATTTTTAGAACATACACCGATAAATCTACCCGTACTCAGCGTTTTTTTTATAATGTATCTCTGTCTTTCGTATTGATGTTACTTTATAGATTTGAGTATATCTTGTAGCCGTTTATCGATTACGAGTATGTAACTCATGAAAATAAAATCTCTTACATGATTTATAGCATTCATGTAATGACAGTTTCGATATTCGAATTATATAAAAATCGTAACTAACTTGTAATGTAAGACCAATTTAAAAATTTAATCGAATTATAACGTATAATCGTATTATATAGGTGTATCAAAATTATTTATTTCATATTTTCCACACATAAAAAGTGTTAAAAATAGAAAAGTGGAACTGAGATGGCAGTCCTACTCAAGTTGCCTGCAATTTTCTCTCCATTTGATCCTGGTAAGTTTTTACGGGAATTTGGTTTTCCAAATTTTTTTTTCTACTCACATTTTTCCACTTGTGATTTGTGAAATGTTCATAAAGCAAGTAGATATGTATAATATAGCCATCCGTACTATTACCTGTGTGGCAGCAGAACCAAATTTAATGGTGATTTGTATGCTAATACCATGTACCGGCTGCGGCACGTTTTAAATCAGTACTACTTGTGCACTACTACAAAGAAAAAGTGTTCGTTAGAAAGTGCAAGAATGTCGGCATATCCTTAATGAAATTCAGATCCACCATAAAGTATTTTTTAATTTGTCAGATTAAAAACTACCATAAAAAAATTACTAAAATGTCTTCAATAGTCATTTGGTATACAAAAATATATTTAAACTATTATTTTTATCCATAATAATATTATAAAAATATAAATATTTTAAAATTATGTCGGTTTTAACATTATAAATTATGACACAAAATATTTATAGTATTAAATTACTTTTACAAAAAAGTCATAAGAGACAAAAGTTTCTGTCGACTAAGGACACCAGAATTTTCGTTGATAAAAAAAATCATCAAATAATAAGATTTTTAGTTATTATTTCCATATGAAAATGTTTAACTTTTTACTAATAATTAATTTTAATATTCGTTATCTAAAATTTGAAAGAATTTAATGTGTATACTTTTATATTTGATTAGATGTTAAGTCTGTTACACAAATAAAAATAATCAATTTTTATTAAATTAGTATTTAATTGAAAATAATTTACAGATTGGTAATTAAAAGATATTTTTAAAGATGGATACTTTACTTTTAATTTGATTTTTAATTATTATTTTATCTTTTCATTTATTTTATGAAATTATGTTATTACCCCTATCTTTATTAAAATTTCCTAAGCTACCCCAAACCCTAACTAACCGACACTCTCCCCCACCCAGCAGGCACAAACACACACTAAAACCACGAAATAAGAAAAAGAAAGAAGAAAGGGAAAGGGGGAAAAAGGAGGTCCGAGAGGGAGAGAGCGCCGGGGATGAGTGAGCTGCCGTGGAGGAGAAGGAGAGGAAGAGAGGCAGAGCTATCCGCGTCACCACCCAGCGTCGCACCACCGCCGCGCTGCTTTGGACTGCCGCCTTGCCAAGCCGCCCCGTTCTCTTGCCATTATCGTAATCAGAGAACAAAGACGCGCGTAGGGGAGGAGTTGTCGCTGACCACGCGTCCATTGCCGCTGATCACGAGCCAGAGCGGGAGAGAGATATCGCCACCAGCTTCGTCAGATCTCTGCCGCCGAACCCATTCTTGCCGCCGTTGTTAGAATCGCGAACAGGGGAGGGTGAGAATGCGCGAAAGGGGGCGTCGTGGAGTTGTCGTTGCCGTCGTGTTGCTGGGCTCGCCGTCATCGCGTCTGGGTGGCTATGGCGCCGCCGTTCATCACTGCCCAGTTACCGTCGAAGCTTTGCGTCACCGTTCTGACCGCCAGAAACTGCCGGTAGAGCCACTGTCTTCCTGGTAAGCTTTATAATCTCTGAAACCTTTGAAATCAGTTTTCCGTCATAGCCTATTAGAGTAACCGAGATGATGGTAATGTAGGGCTGAGTTGTGGTTCTTGCATGCTGAGTTCAATAGCCGTGCATGCGATATCAAGCTGTCGCGTCGTCAATGGAGTCACCGCCGTTCCGTTTTCACGGATACTCGTAGGTTCAGTAAGCCTTTCCCTGTTCCGATTTCTTTTAGTCACTATTCTGTGATATGTTTCTAAGGTCCTTGTAACGTTAATGCTTTAGGTTTGAGTTCGGTTCTTACGTGCCGTTTTTAAAGTTACTGTGGTTTAGGTTGTGTTGTTGCGGGCTGTGAGAAAAAGAGTTTCTGTCGTGTGGTTAAGTCGAAATCGAGGTAGGGGCGTTTTCCTCAAACTCATTTTATTTCCGAGAATTGTTATAAATCTATATTGATGCAAAAATATATGTTTAGTGATTATGTGGGTTTTATGGATTGAATTGATTTGCTTTGGACAAGTGAAATTATTTGCTTGATTATTCATTTCCTTGAGTTGGCATACGGTTATTGAAAGTTTATACTAAAAAGTGATTTTATTTTAGAAATTTGATTTATATATATTTATTTATATATTAAGGAATGATTTGGGTTTGAAACTGTTGAAAAGAGTCTGAAAAACTATTGGTTTGATTTATTGGTAATGGATTGAGAGTTAGTAACGATTTAATATTAATGTTGGTTCGATTTTGAAAGTGATTTGACCTTGGAATTATACGATATTGAAGCTGGATGAGAATGGATTGAAAAACATGGTTTTGGTTGGGACCCTGATGCACAGAAACTTGTCTCTCAACAAATTTCCCTCGGCAGGTATACCCAATTGTCGTCAAGTAAAAACTCACAATAGAGTGAGGTCGAATCCACAGGGATTAACAGATTAAGCAATCAATGGTTAATTGATTATCCTAGTTAGACGAATCATGTTGGAGTGATAAGCAACAAGGAAATGTAAATTGCATGAATGTAAAGGAAAAAACTATAAAGTGCAGAGAAGTAAAATGGCAAGAAAAGTAAATGTAAGAACTAAAAATAAAATGAACATTGGGATCAAGAGATATTGCAATCCTCCGGATCAAGTTCATTCTCATCTCTTCCTCAATCGATGCATTCATTGATCTCCTTGGCAATCTTAAGTGATTGGATCCCAATTCCTTGGCAATCCAATCTCTCTAAGCTTGAACAATTTTCCAATTTCTTGATTTAATTGCTCATGGGAAGAGATGAAGTTTGGTCACTGATTATACCACATGCATTCCCAAATCAAAGTGTTGGTAGGATTATATGTCACTATATCCATCCAAACCCCAATTTGGTCCAGCATGAGAAAGCATTTCTAGCATGTCTCCTCTTTCCTCTTCCAAGGTTCCGAGGAGATCCAATTATGGAGAGCTTCTCTTCCAAGATAGCTAACCAATTGGATGAAGAACGAAAACTTTCTAGTAAAATCAAGAGAAAAGAAAGAGGAAGAAGAATGAAAACTACAATTGATCCATCAAATTACAACAGAGCTCCCTAACCCAATGAAAAGAGTTAGTTGTTCATTGCTCTACCAAAACAGAAAAAAAAAGAAAGTGCAAAAAAATAAAGATGAAGATTAAAACTGAAATTGAAACTTCAAAGTTCAAAAATAAAAAGTACAAACTAGAATTAAACTCCTACTAAGAAAAAAAAGAAGAGAAAAGGAAGAAGAGTGTAGGAGGGGAGGGGTCCGAAGACCCACTCCCCTTGGAGTGTGCCAATTCATAGAAATTTGAATTGGTCTTCACTCTCTCCCCCTTCCTTCAATTTCCCATTATTCCTGAATGAATTCAATGTAGAAACTAAGGCCCTTTTATAGGCTCTCCTAAATTACAAAATGAAATAAAATTAAAAGCAAATTACAATGAAATGAAAATTAACTATTCTAGATGCTTCTTGTGGCCTTGATTGGTTGACAATTGTGGGCTTGCTTGCTTGAGCTTTGAAGTGGACTTGAGAGAGAAGTGAATCAAGTTGAGGTCCAGGTGCTTAGCGTTAGTGCTGCCGTTAGCCACACTAACGCTACAAGTGTCGCGCTAGTGCTAAAGTTATTGTTGCTAACGTTACACTTGCTACCCAGTTGGTGTTTTTGGGGCTTAAAGATGCCTCTTGTTTGTGCTCCAATTTCATGCCCAATATACACTATTATATATCGTTGGAAATCTCTGAATGTCAGCTTTCTAACACAACTGGGATCACCTCAATTAGACCTCTGTAACTCAAGTTATGCTCCTTTGAAGGGGACAGGGTCACTGGCATAGTCGCTGGCATTATTGGCAAATGTTAGCTACAATAACGTCAGCGTTCAAGGGATTAATATTTCCAGGTTCTAGAGCTCAAACTTAATATCCACTCCCATACTATTATATATTGTTGGAAAGCCTGGATGTCTACTTTCCAACACTTTTGGAAGTGCATCATTTGGAGCTCTACAGCGCGAGTTACACTTTGTGGAAGGTGAAGAGGTCAGCTGGCCTTACTACAAGTTGATACCATGTTCATCTTTGCACTTTCGGGGCAGGTTTTCTCCCTCAAATTTAGTGTCCACCATATAGTGCCATATATGCTTGGAAAGCTCTGGATTCCTACTTTCCAATGCCACTCGTATCACCTCATTTGAAGCTTTGTGGATCAAGTTATTCTTGTTTGAAGAAGGCATGGTCAGGCTGCCAGGTGAGATTTTGCCCACGTTAGTGGCACTAACGTGGCCACTAACATAGGCCTCTTAGTCCTTCGCTAGCGTTATTAGCACTCACTTTTGCCAATAATGCTGCTTCTTGTCCCTCTTTCCCACGTTAATGGTCCACGTTAGTGGCGTTAACGTGGCCATTAACGTGGGTTTTCCTTTGCTTTGCTAAAGTTAGTGGCGTTAACATTGCCACTAACTTTCCATGCTCTCCTTCTTCAAAGTTAATGCCATTAACGTTCCCACAAACGTTCCAAACTTTCCTTCCTTCCACGTTAATGGCCACGTTAGTGGCACTAACGTAGCCACTAACGTGGCTCTTCTCTACTTCTTTTGGTCTGAAATCAAACAAACAAAGTGTATCAAAGTAACATACAAGACAAACTTCATTATACTAAGTGTGCTAATAATGCCCAAATTCATAACTTCACCTAGTGTGATCTATTTCATCATATTTACCCTGTATATTAACTAAAATTCACCTATGCTTGAAATTTTGTTTCATGTAGAGATTTTTCATGCTATTACTCATTTATTGGCAAAATTTGTATGAAAACTAAACAAAAATCTACTGAAATAACTACTAAAAATAGGCAATGATGCACCCGCATCACAACACCAAACTTAAATCTTGCTTGTCCCCAAGCAAGGAAAGAATTATGCACAAAGGATTCTTTTTATTGTAGGGTGCTGAAGAATTTCTTATGATGCCTTGGTGAGTGAAGTGATTAAGTGTTAATGGAGGCCAACTTCAATTATATGTTTATACAAGGATTCCAGTGTTCATTAGTCCTTACATCTTGGAAGTCTTAGATCTTAGGAGTGTCATTCGGATGGTATTATGGAGTCCTCTTTATAGATTATCACCTTGAAGCAGTATTTATTTGTCTTGGCCTCGACTCTTGGTGTCATGTCTCAAAGTGGCCCTTTAGGATAAGTTTTCAATCAATACTCCCAACCCAGTTGGGTTAAGGTATTAGGTGATGAAGCACCCCTTAGGATTTACTTGCTCAGGCCTCTTTCTTTGGCACAATTTCACCACAAGCATGTAACTAGGACAAGACCTCTTTGAGTTTTTGTATCTTTCTTTTTCGTCCTAGTAATTGATGCTCAGAGCCTTGGGCTTATTCCTTGTTTTTTCTTTTTATTTTATTTTCTTTTGTTTACTGCTTCTTGGATCAATAGGTTTTTGAGAATTTCCATAACACTTCTCCAAATTTCAATTCCTATCTATGAGCTCCCATGCAAGTTTTCACAAACATGTAACCTCAATACACAATCATACAATTAGTCCATTTCTCTTAATCTTTAGCTTGCCTTAAAATTGATAAAATTTCTCAACACTTTCCTTTCAAAAGAATGATTTCTTCGATGCATTTTTAAGTATAATGGGTGCAAGCAGATTAAAGATGAAGGTGCAATGATAAGTAGTGAACCATGCTTATTACTAAAAGCAACTTAACAGAACAGAGGTAGACCACAGAATTCAAAACAAGAGACATTCATGATTGCAATTAAGTCGACTGGGAGTAAATGAGAAGGAAAGGAACTTTACAACCTTTGTAGCTCATCTTCGCCCTTGTTGTCCTTTTTTGCAGACTTTCTCCCTCCAATCACCATCTTAGAATAAGTGCTTTGCCGGCAAGCAACAAGTAGGAGCAGTGGTGTTGAGATTGTGATTCAACTATGAATGTCAAAAAAGAGAAACAAGCTATGAGTAACGCATAAAATTAAGCAATCTTAGTTAAAAATGACACTACAGGCCTAAGAAGCAAAGGCACTATGATTGTACAAACAAGTGGTGTTGCTGGATACATTGCATAGAAAAATAAGTGGCACACCAAACTTAGTGTGACACTTTCTCTTAGAATTAATGCAATTATCCAGAAAGATTGAAAACAGATTGTTGCAGGGCAACACCAAACTTAGAATGTGATCATATGCCAATTTTATTTGAAAAGAAGCTAAGTAAAAGAAACTGTTGTATTAATAACAAAATCACCAAGAGCCAGAGCTGTCACGAACAGGGGCTTCTTGGTGAGGCATTAACACAAACAATTACAGAGCATAGAAAACAAAGAACAAAAGCAATTACATGAACAAACCAAAACAAAAGAAATTGTCTAATCTAGGTAATCAACCAACCGGTAGTTTGTTAATCACAATGAATCCCCGGGAACGGCGCCATAAACTTGATGCACGGAAACTTGTCTCTCAACAAATTTCTCTTCGGCAAGTATACCGAATTATCGTCAAGTAAAAACTCACAATAGAGTGAGGTCGAATCCCACAGGGATTGATTGGTCAAGCAACTTTAATTAGAGGAATGTTCTAGTTGAGCTAAGAAGAAATTGAGTTGAGTAATTACAGAAAGTTAAATGGTGGGAAAGTAAATAACTGAAAATGTAAGTGCTGGAAATAAATGGCAGAATGTAAATGGCGGAAAGTAAACTGCAAAATCTTAAATGGGGATTTGCGGAGATGAGCACAAAAGTAAATGGCAGAAAATAAAGAGAATGGGTAAGATCAGAAATGGGGAATTCATTGGGCTTAGGAGATGTTGCATTCTCCGGATCAAATTCATTCTCATCTCTTCCTCAATCAATGCATTCATTGATCTCCTTGGAAATCTTAAGTGATTGGATCCCAATTCCTTGGCAACCCAATCTCTCTAAGCTTGAACAATTGCCTAATTCCTTGATTTAATTGCTCATGGGAAGAGATGAAGTATGGTCACTGATTATACCACATACATTTCCAAATCAAAGTGTTGGTAGGATTATATGTCACTATATCCATCCAAACCCCAATTTGGTCCAACATGAGAAAGCGATTCTAGCATGATCTCCTCATCCCTTTTCCAAGGCTCAGAGGAGATCCAATTATGGAGAGTTTCTTTTCCAAGACAACTAACCAATTAGATTAAGATCGAAAGCTTTCTAGTAAAATCAAGAGAAAAGAAAGAAGAAGAATAATGAAAACTATTATTGATCTATCAAATTACAACAGAGCTCCCTAACCCAATGAAAAGGGGTTTAGTTGTTCATAGCTCTGAAAATGGAAGATGATAGAGAAGAGTACATTCTGAAATTAAAACTAGAAGTTGCAGAGAAAGTAAAATATACAGAGTGTAATTCTCAAGTTCCAGATCCCCATTTCAATTCAAAACTATCCCTATATATACTACTCTTCAGATCTTCTAGTTAGCTCTTCAAGTCTTGGATATGGGCCCTTGATCTTTAGTTGAAGCAGTTACAGTCTTTAGTGGGCTCAGCTTTGCTTGCAAAGAAAGTGTGAGTTAGGCATGACGGGAAGTTAGTTAGGACGTTAGTGGCGTTAACGTTAAGTGTAAACTTGGGTTCGAAAGCGTTAGTGACGATAACTTTGTCACTAACGTTCCAAACTAGTTGATCCACATTAATTTCAACGTTAGTGGTACTAACGTAACCACTAATGTAGCCTCTTAGCACTTCGCAAACGTTATTGGTATTCACCTTTACCAATAACGTTGCTCTTTATCCCTCTCTTCCACGTTAATGGTCCATGTTAGTGTAACTAACGTGGCCCTTAACGTGGGCATGCCAAGGCTCGAGAGCATTAGTGACACTTACCTTTGTCACTAACGCTTCAAAATTCCCCTTCCTTCCATGTTAGTGCTTCACGTTAATGGCATTAACGTGACCACTAACGTGGGTGTATTTGCCATCTCCAACGTTAGTGACAAAGGTGAGTGTCACTAACGTTGGCCTATCATTCATTGCTCCACGTTACCTTTCACGTTAGTGGTCTTAACGTGACCACTAACGTAGGCAATTTAGGCTTGGTCTAGCGTTAGTGACAAAGGTGAGTGTCACTAACGCTTGTGACTTCCTCTTTTCTCCACGTTAGAGTCCACGTTAATTGGATTAACGTGGCTCTTAATGTGGCTTAGTGTGGCATTTTGGAACGTTAGTGGTGTTCACTTTTACCACTAACGTTGGAGCTCCTCCTTTCTTCCACGTTAGTTCCCACGTTAGTGTAACTAACGTGGCAACTAACGTGGGTTATGATGGCATTCGAAGGCGTTATTGGTGGTAACTTTACCACTAACATTGCAAGCTCGCTCCCATTCCACGTTAGTGATCATGTTAGTGAAGCTAACGTGGTTCTTCTTTGCTTCATTTGTCCTGAAATCAAACAAACAAGGTGCATCAAAGCTTTGTTTCAAGTCATGAGATGATGCAACATCCATATTATCATTCAACTCATGCATAATTCTCATAAAATCATGTAAAGTTCACAATGTTTGCTTGAATTAAGATGTAAGTGTATATTCACCCAAAACTTACTTATTTACTAAGAAAATGCATGAAACAATCCTAAAATAGTAAAGAAAAAGGTCAATGAAACTAGCCATATCAGACCCACAAAGGGTGGCAAAGTCCAAGTTTTAGGAGAGATACTACCAAAATTTTTATGAAATTTAAGATTTTGTTTTAAGAATGTGATTTAGAAAAGGAATGAATTTGAAAGATGTAACACCCTAATATTCAAATCCTTATGCTCGAGTCATAAGTCAATGATATTACGGTGGTACGACTCTCAGGTGGATTTTTAATAAATAAATATAGGTAATTTCGAAAGGAGTATTAATCGAGAAGCCTGAAAAGAGTAGAAATAAAAGCGCGAAGACGTATCTCTCACGTTTCGACAACAAAAGATAAACCGTGAAGCCGAAAACAATATACGGACAAGGCGTAGAGGAGATTAAGAGATAGATAACAGATATCATTAATCATATATGTATTTATACTCAGCCATAAACAATAATGGCTTTGCCGTAACCCGGCAATAACTCAGCCATCCGGCTCATGGTCCAATCAAGAACGGGCCATTTATCAATAAATATAGCCCTCCGGCTCATGGCATACACGGTACTTCCACCGTCATCCTCCATATCTCATATAATCATCTTTGATCATCATTGATCATAACTTTTCCCCTTGCTTCACTCGCAAGTTACCACATCCCCTAGCTCCTTTCTCATTGCTAGGCATATCATAACGATTTAATACATAAGAGGTGAGATCGGAGGCTTAGAAGTATGAGATTTGGCTTTTAAAACTCAAAAATCAACTTTGGCATGAAAACAGGGCCATGCGTACGCGCAATCCACGCGCACGCGTGGATGGCCACAAAACTCATCGACGCGCAAGCGTCATACGCGCAGACGCGCGGGTTGAAAAATAGCCAAATGACGCGCAAGCGTCTGCCACGCGTACGCGTGGGTGCTCTTGCGCCCCAGGCACAAAACTGGCACAACTCTGGCACAACTCTCGGGAAATAGCTGGGCATTTGGTGCAGCGCATCAACGCGCCCGCGCACACCACGCGTGGATATTGCCTTCTTGAAGAACGACGCGTATGCGCCAAGTGCGCCTACGCGTGGAGGGTCATTCTGCTAAAAATTTTCTAAGTTAAAAGCTGCAGAATTTACAGATTCAACCCCCAATCTTCCGACGGACATAACTTTCTCATTTTAAATCATTTTTCACCCGTTCTTCAAACGGCATGGACATCTCAGATCCAATTTCATTTCTAAACAGATTTGGCACAAAACAGAGATCCGTAGTCCAAGTTATGTCCCGTCAAAGTATGCCCAAAAACCATATTTTCATACAAAACCACTAGGTGCCATTTTCAAAACAAGCCATTTTCAACTCTTTTCAAAATCGACCAAAACATGCCAATTTCAACCCTTTTTGAAATCAATCAAAATGTACCAAAATCCACATCAAGCCATCCTCAACTCACACATTGACACTTTACCAAAAATTCCCAAAACCACATCTAACCATTTTAACACTTCTCAATCAAATGGCTAAAGGACAAACACAATATCATGTCATACATCCTTCCTCATCCCAATTTCCAATAATACCATTTCCAATCAACCATCATTATACGTAATCAATATCATACTCACTATCACGTGATTTCACCCACAAATCAACCTTAATCATTCCCCAAGCATATATCACAACATACATATCTCTAATGCATCATCACACCATCAAGGCATCAATAATCATAATCACATATATGATCACATATTATATCTCAACCGAACCAAACATACCTCATCTACATAATTTCACCCAAAATTACCAAATTCCACACTTCAACTTCTCAAACCTTATTATTCAATAACCAACCTAATCATTCATATATTCATTATCTAAAATTCATCCAATCACTTGTGCCATCATACAATACACACATCGGCTTATCTTTCTTACCTCTTTCCGGCCTCCGGCCCAAAATTCACAGCCTC
>NC_029790.2:89997636-90009424 GCF_000816755.2 Arachis ipaensis
CATATCAACTATGCATATTAGCACCAACTATTTACATAATCCAAACTTAATCCTAGGGGCATCTAGCCTAGGAATTCTCATCACAACACATGGTACTTAAATGAAACTTAAACCGTACCTCTTGTAGCCAAACCAATTGAGCCTCTTCTTTGGAATTCTTCACCAACCTTAGCTCCAAGCCTTACCAAAGCTCCTCAAGCAATACCAATCTCCCAATTGTGCACCAACATCACCAAATACACTAACATAACCAATGTCACATACATACATCAACCTAGGGCTCATAAAAATGACAAATCACAAGGGTTTGAGCACTTCTTACCTCAGCCCATATGAAGTAGGGATAGAACCCACTTAGAATCTATGTTGGAGTATCCCTAAACACCCAAAATCACAAGATTTCAACACTAACTACCCAAAAACGTGTAACAGTGGGGAATTTCGAAAACTGGGAAGAGATGAATGAAATACTCACCACCAAACCTAGATAGAATTGTAGAGGATGAGAAGAGCAATGCGTGGCCGCAAATGGCTCGTCAATCGGAGCTCTGTAGCTCAAGTTATGGTGGTTTGAAGATCAAAGAGAGTTAGATTTTCTCTCTTCTCTCTTCTCAAATCAGCGCCCCAACCCTTCTTTTTAGGGTAAAATGAGCTGAAATGCTCACAACTAATGTTTATATATGTTGGGTCTTGGGCCCACTTAGGCCCAGTTCACTTATTTTTGTCCATTGGCCCAATTTTGGGCCAAAACCTTTAAGATTAGCGCTCTAAATCGCACTTTAAATATTTCTACCTTCCCTAATTATAATTCCTCATTTCTTAATCTTATTTACCCATAATCAATTTTCTCAGTTGTAGTACCAGACAGATCTCAGCCGGTACTGCCGGTCAAAATTCCACTACGCACTTTTACGCAGAAAACTATATTTTCCGACTCGGAAAAATTCACTGAATCCAAATATCATATTTAAATTATCAAATTTCAATTTCCAAATCTTCCAACCATATTCGCTCCTATTTAACTTATTATTTAATTAATTTCGGTTAGACCGGGTATTACAAAAGAGAATTGATTTTGAGGAAAAGTTGAATTATGAGTTTGAAGAGATTTAAGAAATAAAAAGTGACTTATGGCTTGAATAATAATTGGTTTGATATGAATTGTTAATGAAATGCGGAAATGATGATGGATGAATGATTATGAATAAATATATGTGGCTTCCGCACTTTTATCTGAGATACGAGTTTCCCCGGGTAAAGCACCATGGCTTGCCACTACGTGTTCCAGGTTGAATCTCGATACTCTGTTGACCCTACGTCGTAAGGGTGACTGGGCACGTATAAATTTTCGGTTATGGATAGCCCCCAGTGAGTGATTTGAATGATGTATGAATGTAAAATCTATACATAGACTCATGAGGATGCGCGACGGGAGACAGTCTAAGGTTTTCGGACTTATCAGGTTGGCTGGATAACCGACAGATGAGCTCATTAGCCATAGGACAGGCATGCATCATATGCATTTGTATGCTTTGCTTGGGTTTGAATTTGTTTTGATTTGCCTAATTGTTAAAGTGTTCTTAACTGTTACCTGAACTATTTGCTATAACTGCTACCTAAATTTGTGCTTTCCTTGTCTATTTTGCTTGTGTTTGTCCTGGTGTGCTACTTCTGAGAATGAGCTTTGGTGCCGAATTGATGATTGTGTTGATTGATTGCGTAGTTGGTTTCTGATTAAGATTTTCTTATAAGAAAAGAAAGGTTTTGGATTTCAAAAATATTAAATCTTGTTTCTTTAAAAAGGTTTTTGAATGATTAGCTATTGGTTTTTAAATGATTCACAAGGCAATGATAATCACTGAGCTTGAAAACAGTTTTCTTATTAGGTTCTCACCCCCTTACAGCTTTACCTTTTCAGGAATTGGATGAAGGAGCATTATGAAATGTTATACTACATTTTGGTTTATACGATATTGTATTAATTAGATAATTTTTCTTCCCTCATCTTGTTGTTACAATTTTGTAAGAGGGGTAGGAGTTGTAAGTTTTATATGTATATTATATTATAAGCTATTATGTAAGAAGTCTTATATATGAATCTATGCCTATTTTTTTTTAAGTTAAAGTATTTATTTCCGGTTTTCAAAGAAGTCAGCGATACGGTGTTGAGTCAAAGGCTCCTATTTTAATATTAAGTATATAAAGTTGTCGTAACACTTCTTGCTATCAGAGTAGCGCAGCCGGAAGCATGACATTCTGATAGTGAGGGTGTTACATTATAGTATCAGAGCGGTCCTTCCTATAGAGCCTGAGGAATGGACCGATTACACTTCAATTGCATACTCTGAGTGTCTGTCATGTAGTAGGTTGATGGAAAGCAGAAGCTGGTGAATTAAAAATTTATTAAAATGGTTACGTTGCAAGTATAGTTCTTAACTCACCGAAAATCTGCCTATCAATTTAGAAATATGTCACAGAGAGTTTAAATTAAAATTACTGGGAGTTTTAAGTCCCAGGTCGTCTCCCAACGAGTTGCAGAAAAGTGTGCTGTTTTATTAATCAGATGTTCCAAGAAGTTGAGCTAGGTAAATGGGGAATTAAATTGAGGAATTTTAAATAATATAAATAAAAGCCTTGACTGGGAATTGATTGGTTAGAATCTCTATCATTGATGGTGTGATTGTAAGATTAATTTGTAATTAATGGTTGTTCTGTTTGGTTATCCCTTACTAGGTAAGGGAAAGTCAAACAAGTGGGAATGCCAGATCTGTTCACAAGTTGCAACCCACTTAGTTCAAAGGGATTGGCGTCGGTGACAGGGTAGCAATCCAACATTTAACCCAATTACAAATTTTCTTTCAATCCTTCCAACTCAAGAGTTCCTTTTAATCAACTCCCCATCATGTAAGGAAACTACTCACGCATTGTAAATAAAGAATCCATAGCATATGAAAGGGAATTAAAAGAAGACATGATTATTGGAATAGAAATTGAATTAAAAAGAAATAATCCTTGCATTAATTAATCATAAAAGTATCTAAATAACAAAATTGAACATAACAAAGAACATGGAAGAATAAAACCAAGTTAAGAGAACAAACTAGAATGATGAAGTCTTGATGAGGAAAATAACTCTTCTCAATGTTCCAATGCTAAGACCAATTGAAAATTAAAATCCTAAAAAAAACTAGAGAGAAAAACCTAAGAGAGTGAAAAACTAGATCTAAAACTACTCTGAATAAATGTGTCTGTTGTTTCTGCATTTTCTCTGACTCTAGTCTGCTGTTCCGGGCCGAAAACTGGGCCGAAATAAGGTCCAAAATCGCCCCCAGCGGATTCTGCAGATTATGCAGATCGCACATGTCACGCGATCGCGTCGTCCATGCGGACACGTCGCTTGCGCTTTTTCCTCTCCACGCGTTCACGTCGTCCACGCTACCGCGTTGCTAGAGCTTTCAAATCCGCGCGGCCGCGCAAGCCATGCGGCCGCGTCGCTGCAATTTGCGCTCCTTCGCGCGGTCGCATGAGCCATGCGATCGCATCACTTCTCGCTGGTTATCTCCTCAAATTCTTGTGTTCCTTCCATTTTTGCTAGCTTCCTCTCCAATCTCCATCTCATTCATGCCCTATAAGGCCTGAAACACTTGACACACAGATCATGACATCGAATGGAATAAAGGAGAATTAAAAGTAAATAATTAAAGTCTCTTGGAAGCAATTTTCAAACATGTAATAAATTCAGGAAGAAAATCTAAATGCATGCTAAATTGATGAATAAGTGGGTAAGGATCATGACAAAACCACACAATTAAACACAATATAAACTATAAAATAGTGGTTTATCAACCTCCCCACACTTAAACATTAGCATGTCCTCATGCTAAATTGAAGGAGACAAGGAAATAAGTATGAACATGCAGAAACTCATGAAATGCAATGCAATCCTACGTATACAAATAAATGCAACTATATGATTATTGTCCACTTGATCAAAAGCAAATAAGCCTTTCAAAATAGTTACAAATCAAATTCCACTAATTCTATCATTATACAATAAAACTGATAAAAGTGCAAGAAGATAGCTTATGAAGGCAGGAAACATGAAAATTCAAGCATTGAACCCTCACTGATAATGTATGTACGCTCTAATCTCTAGTGTATAGGGTAATCACTCAATTATTTTCTAGTCATGTTTCTAATTTTTTTGTTTTTCTCTTAACCAATCAACAACAGTTAATATACCAATGCAAACATCATGAGGTCTTTTCAGGGTTGTAATGGGGCCAAGGTGCAGGTAAGGATATACATATGGCTAAGTAAGCTTTATAAATTGAATCTTTAATTAACCTAAGCTCTCACCTAATATACGTATATTCTATATACTTTTAAATTTATGCTTAGCTACCCATGATTCCCTTTTTCAACCCGTACTCATGTTTCAACTTTGTATTTTAATTCTATCATATGTGCATTGATCTTTGAATTCTGAATTTAACATTGGGGTAATTTTGTCCCCTTATTTATTGATATTATATATATATATATATTGGAATAAATAAAGCTTATCAATGCACATAGATTTTTCATTCTTATATTTTCACATGAGTGGGTATCCAAATTCCCTTTAAATTTTCATGACACATTCCCTCAACAACTTTTGTTCCCACAATTTCCCATACTTAACTAGCACACACAATTCTATCTTAAGCTAACCAAAGATTCAATTTGGGATATATAATTGTTTTTCAGCTTAAGGTTAGTAATGTGGTAAAATTTAGAACAAATGGGGGTTCAAAGGCTCAAAGTGGTTAACAAGGGTAATTGAAAAGGGTAGGCTTGATTTGGATGAGTGATTTTAAACAAATAATGGCCTCAATCATGTGCAAGCATGTAATTATAATAAATATTGGACATATAAGATAAAACTGCACCGTCCTCGGTGCCATCTGTCAGGAACAGGGGTGGGCTGGTGGCAGTATCTCCACAGTCGGGACCGTCATGGCTCCCGGTGCTGGTAAAAGAAGTGGAGTCCGGGGTGTCTGAGTCTCTGAAGCGTCCCTTGAGTAGCTCCTTGAGGTGTTTGAATCGGCGCTCGTTACGGTGCTCTCTCAGCTTTGCTTTCTGTTCTTGCCGATCCAACCGTTCGATTATCTGCTGGAGCAATTTCTCAGTTGTAGATGCTTGTAGTGTTGAAGAAGGATTATCTTCAATTGGCTCAGTAGGCTGATTTGTAGTGGTTGCTGAAAGTCTGAGGTATTTCCCGTTAGGGACATATTGATCATCCCGTGGACTTGGAAGGCGTCCATTCCTTCTGGAATAGGGGGAAGACTCAGAACTTGCTGAATGGCTTCTTCTGTGATGGGGACTTACTTCTGCCGGACATAAACAGACTGCAGGGCCGACATGTAGAAGTTGGAGTAGAACTCAACTACCCAAGAGAGATTGACCTGCCTTGGCTGTCTCCGTAGGAAACTCCATTGTCTTCGCTCAATTTGCGGCTCAACAAAGGTGGCAATATTGGACGGGAGGGTAAAAAGGTATTCATTGTTATATTTCCTTTCGGCTAGGATAGGGAACATCTGCTCACAGTAGCGATTGGGAAATCGCGCAGTGTCCTTTGCTGGAAAGGCTTTCTCCTTGTCGTCAACCTTTATTATCCTCTTAACTCTTTTTGTTGAGGGCTTGACTGTGGTTGAAGAAGGCTCTGCCACTAATGCTCTTTTAGTTCCTCTTCTTGCTGGTGGTTTGGAAGTAGCTTTCTCTTTTCCTTTCTTGGTGGCCATCCTGAAAGAAGGGAAGAGAAAGGAATTTAAATTCAAAGAGATAGAGCAAGGAAGAGGGTATTGTAAGTGATAGTCCATGCATAATAAAGATAAATGGCATTAACACATGGTCCGGATTACATGTGAAAAGCTCATCAATGGAAATATAGCAAGTGCATGTAGGACAAAGGAATGCAAGAGGTTTATTGGCATGCAGGCAAAGGCATGAGTAGCGTAGACCAAGCATTACTTTATAACAAACTATCATGTTTGTATTGACAATTGAATTCAATTAATAAAATAATAAGGAAAAGTTGTGAAAAGCGAGCATTGAATAGTATAGTAACATAGAGAAGTGCATAATGCTATATGGGTATTTTCACAAACACATGGCGTGCATGTTAAACAAGATATAAAAAGTATGAAATTGAACATGCAAGCAATCCCTTAAAGGTAATAATTATCAATTGAATTGTAACAAGTCACAAGCATATAATGAGGGATAATGACTCAAAAAAAATTTTCTAACACCATGTAAAAAAGGAAAAGAAGAATAAATCAAAATAAAAGTTTGAAAAGAAAAAGAAAGGAAAAAGGATATAATAGTATATACATAATATAATAAGAATGATAGAAAAGAGAAGAAGGAAGAAGAAGGTAAAACCTTGTTAATGGAGGAGAGAGAGAGAGAGTGAGATAGAAAGGAGAAGGGGGAAAGAAGAAAGAAGGAGGGAAAAGAAAAATTAGGATTTGGAGGAAAGAAAGATAAGATAATTTGGCAATTGAGGTGTAGCTGTGCGGCGCATGCGACGCGGCCGCCCAGGGCACGCGTCAGGGAAGGGACGCGATCGCGTCGGTTACGCGGTCGCGTGACCTATGTTGCGCTGCTGGCGCGAGTGCAGCCTCGCTCCAGCACAACTCTCTGTTTGATTTATTTTAATTGCCAAAACTGGGTGACGCGATCGCGTCGGTCACGTGATCACGTGAGTGTGCGTCAGAGAATCGTCGACGCGGCCGCGTCGTTGACACATAAGCTTCCAGGCGAAGGTTCTCCAGTTCCTGCAGTTGCAACTTTCTTTCAGCTCCAGCATTCTCAATTCCCATGTTGCACTCCTTAATTGCCCAGAAGGCTCTGTGTTCTATTTCAACTGGGAGATGGCAAGCTTTTCCATAAATCAAGCGGAAGGGACTCATCTCAATGGGTGTCTTGTATGCTGTTCTATATACCCACAGTGCATCTTGTAGTCTGGTGCTCCAGTCTTTTCTTTGAGGCTTTACTATCTTCTGCAAGATACGCTTAATTTCTCTGTTTGACACCTCGGCTTGCCCATTAGTTTGGGGATGGTAAGCTGTTGCAACTTTATGGATTATCCCATGCTTCTTCATCAATCTTGTTAGTCTCCTGTTACAAAAATGGGTGCCTTGATCGCTCACGATCGCTCGTGGTGATCCAAAGCGGCATATAATATGGTTTCTCACAAAGGAAACAACAGTGTTAGGATCATCAATGCGGGTAGGAATTGCTTCCACCCATTTGGAAACATAATCCACAGCTAACAATATATAAAAATATCCACTAGAATTTGGAAATGGACCCATGAAGTCAATGCCCCATACATCAAAAATTTCACAGAAAAGCATATATTGTTGAGGCATCTCATCCCTCTTGGATATATTACCAAATTTCTGGCATGGGTGACAAGATTTACAAAACTCAGCAGCATCTCTAAAAAGAGTAGGCCACCAGAATCCACAGTCTAAGATCCTTCTAGCTGTTCTTTGAGGGCCAAAGTGTCCTCCACTCTCAGATGAGTGACAAGCCTCTAAAATGGACTGGAATTCTGATTCAGGTACACAACGTCTAATTATCTGGTCAGCGCCACATCTCCATAAATATGGGTCATCCCATATATAATATTTAGACTCGCTTTTCAGCTTGTCTCTTTGATGATTAGAGAAATGTGGAGGAAATGTGCGGCTAACTAAATAATTAGCAACAGAAGATTACGAAGATTACTATGCGGCCATCTATTTCAAAGGAGTATGTTCCTGAAAAAGCATCTAATTTGAATTTTGATGTCTTCAGGAATGGTCTTCCAAGTAGGATTGATGATGGCTTATCTGAAACATTATGGGGCATCTCCAAGATATAAAAGTCAGTGGGAAATGTGAGCCCTTTAATGTTCACCAAAACATCTTCAGCAACTCCAGCCACTGTAATAATGCTCTTATCTGCTAACACAAAACGAGCTGCCAACCTTTTTAAGGGAGGGAGCCTTAAAACATCATATATAGACAAAGGCATTATACTGACACATGCTCCTAAATCACACATGCAATCATAAATTACTACACCACCAATAGTACAACTAATTATGCAAGGACCTGGATCACTACATTTTTCAGGTAATCCTCCCATTAAAGCAGATATAGAACTACCTAAAGGAATAGTTTCTAATTCATTAATTTTGTCTTTATGGATACATAAGTCTTTTAGAAACTTTGCATATTTAGGTACCTGCTGAATAACATCAAAAAGGGGAACAGTTACCTCAACCTTTTTGAATATTTCTACCATTTTAGGATTAGGTTCCAGCTTCTTCCTGGGCTTCCTTGCAAGTTGTGGAAATGGAATGGGAGTAGTGTTTTCTGCGGTGCTTGCGCCTTTTTGTGCTTCTTCCTGTGGTTGAGCTATCTCTTCTTCAGCCATGTCCTGTATATCTTCTTCCTCTTCAACATCTTCGATTTCCACCACCCCTTCAGCTGAGGCGTATTCTGGTGAGCTTGGTTCCTCCTGATTCCTCTCCTGCAGTGTGGTTTCGGACCTCAGGGTGATGGCATTAATGCCTCCCTTCGGATTGGGTAATGGTTGAGAGGGGATTCCAATGGTGCTTGAAGGTTGGTTACTGGAATTTTGTGCTGAACCAAGTTGTGTCAATAAAGCTTGTAGAGTAAAGGTGAAACCATTCAGACTGGCGTTAATATTGTTCACGATGGTATTTTCCATGGCTAGTTGTCTTTTCTCAAAAGCTTGTAATAAATCTTCATTAGAAGATACAGAAGAATGAGTAAATTATTGTCGTCCTGAACAATTGTAGAGATATCCTTCCTCAGTTTATCAGTAACTTCAGATGGGAAGAATTTCTCCAGAAACTCATTTCTGAGTGTATCCCAGTTAGATACATTTGCTATAGGTTGAGTGTAGTACCACTCTCTTGCTTTCCCCTCAAGAGAGAACGGGAAAGCTTTCAGCAGAATTGAAGTTTCATCAGTGCCATCACGCCTGACAGTAGAACAGGCTGCCTGGAAATCTCTCAAGTGCTTGATAGGCTCTTGAGCAGGTAGGCCATGAAACTTGGGCATCAATTTTAACAGTGCGGTCTTTATTTCAAAATCCGTAGCTACCGCTGGATGATGCGCTTGAAACGGTTGCATTGTAAAATCAGGAGCTCCTTCCTCCTGAATGGTAAATCTTCTAGCTGCCATGTTTTCTGCACGTAAAACAACCGAATCAGTAAAACGGGGGCTGGTTTCTTCCTCAAATTCACTTTCAGATCCGCCCTCAGAGTGGACTAAACTACGCTGTTCTCGCCTTATTCGTGAAATAGTCCTTTCAATTTCAGGATCGAATATTAGCAAGCGCGGATCAGGAAGTGAACGCGTCATTTGACGGAAGAAACATGCAGCTCATAGTAGCAAAATTAAATAAAATGCAAATAAATAAATTCTAATTAATAAAATTAACACTCTATTGTAACTCCCTGGCAACGGCGCCAAAAATTGATGGGAAGCAGAAGCTGGTGAATTAAAAATTTATTAAAATGGTTACGTTGCAAGTATAGTTCTTAACTCACCGAAAATCTGCCTATCAATTTAGAAATATGTCACAGAGAGTTTAAATTAAAATTACTGGGAGTTTTAAGTCCCAGGTCGTCTCCCAACGAGTTGCAGAAAAGTGTGCTGTTTTATTAATCAGATGTTCCAAGAAGTTGAGCTAGGTAAATGGGGAATTAAATTGAGGAATTTTAAATAATATAAATAAAAGCCTTGACTGGAAATTGATTGGTTAGAATCTCTATCATTGATGGTGTGGTTGTAAGATTAATTTGTAATTAATGGTTGTTCTGTTTGGTTATCCCTTACTAGGTAAGGGAAAGTCAAACAAGTGGGAATGCCAGATCTGTTCACAAGTTGCAACCCACTTAGTTCAAAGGGATTGGCGTCGGTGACAGGGTAGCAATCCAACATTTAACCCAATTACAAATTTTCTTTCAATCCTTCCAACTCAAGAGTTCCTTTTATTCAACTCCCCATCAAGTAAGGAAACTACTCACGCATTGTAAATAAAGAATCCATAGCATATGAAAGGGAATTAAAAGAAGACATGATTATTGGAATAGAAATTGAATTAAAAATAAATAATCCTTGCATTAATTAATCATAAAAGTATCTAAATGACAAAATTAAACATAACAAAGAACATGGAAGAATAAAACCAAGTTAAGAAAACAAACTAGAATGATGAAGTCTTGATGAGGAAAATAACTCTTCTCAATGTTCCAATGCTAAGACCAATTGAAAATTAAAATCCTAAAAAAAACTAGAGAGAAAAACCTAAGAGAGTGAAAAACTAGATCTAAAACTACTCTGAATGAATGTGTCTATTGTTTTTGCATTTTTTCTGACTCTAGTTTGCTGTTCCGGGCCAAAAACTGGGCCGAAATAAGGTCCAAAATCGCCCCCAGCGGATTCTACAGATTATGCAGATCGCACATGTCACGCGATCGCGTCGTCCATGCGGACGCGTCGCTTGCGCTTTTTCCTCTCCACGCGTTCGCGTCGTCCACGCTACCGCGTCGCTTGCGCTTACCAATCCGCGCGGCCGCGCAAGCCATGCGGCCGCGTCGCTGCGATTTGCGCTCCTTCGCGCGGTCGCGTGAGCCATGCGACCGCGTCACTTCTCGCTGGTTATCTCCTCAAATTCTTGTGTTCCTTCCATTTTTGCTAGCTTCCTCTCCAATCTCCATCTCATTCATGCCCTATAAGGCCTGAAACACTTGACACACAGATCACAGCATCGAATGGAATAAAGGAGAATTAAAAGTAAATAATTAAAGTCTCTAGGAAGCAATTTTCAAACATGTAATAAATTCAGGAAGGAAATCTAAATGCATGCTAAATTGATGAATAAGTGGGTAAGGATCATGAAAAAATCACACAATTAAACACAATATAAACCATAAAATAGTGGTTTATCATAGGTCTTGTTCGGATAACGAGAATTAGAGCTTTATGCACATGACAGTCTATTGATTAATGCCATTAGTCTTGCGTTACATAATTCTTGGTATTAAGTTTGGCCAGCTTAACACTAGTGAATTATGTATATGGAAGCACTAATGGGTTGTCATAGATGATATACGAGTTATAAGGAATGTAAATCGCGGGTTTTGGGAACGTCAGAAACTAATTCTTGAGGTTATTTGGTTAGGTGTCTTAAACTTTGCGAATATCATGTATCTCGTTCCTACTTGGTATGCTCTAAGGTTCTTTGCGATTCTTTTCTTGGAAAGTAATCGGATTATCTTCCAAGCCTGCCCTCTTGTTCACTTGCGCTCTCGTTTGATTCTAACCGCATATGTCTGCTTAACGTTCTTGGTGTGTTTGCCTCTCTTTGTTTAAACTCTTTTCTTGCTCCATGTATCCCTTGGTACAACATTGGTCATATTAATGCAGTGTATCCCTTTAAGCTCTTATTCCGAGTTTTCTTTTAAGGAGTTGTGATTTAGCTTTTCTCTTGCTTGACTATATTTACAACCATTATTCTTAAAGCCTTTATTAAACCATTTTTGATTCGATATGACTTTCTCTGTATAAAACTTTGAAAATTCTTTATACAATTTAGAAACTATTTACTTCCAATACTTTGCCAATTCTTTTACTAGTTTATGAAAATATACTTATTTTAATATATATATATATATATATATATATTTATTTATTCTTAAAATTTTCTGAGTCCGTCA
>NC_029790.2:90009561-90018149 GCF_000816755.2 Arachis ipaensis
ACCACTTTATTACAGTTTTTACGACCATTTTTATTTGGTTATGTATTTAGAAATTCTTCAAAGAAAGGTTTTTATCTCTTTCCAATTAGTTTTCGTTTGATAAACTTCACTTAATTTATTTCTAATTTGAATTTGGTTTATTATAACACATTGTTTATGCGATTGTTGTTCTTTTTAAAAGTATTGGGCTCATACCCTTCCTTTTTGGAACAGACCAATTCCTTTTTAAACTTTTCACTTCTTTAAATGATATACTTGGTTTTGTTTTTTAATTATTCTTTTATTGTTATGAACATCACCATTAATCTTATGTTTCATTTTCTTGTGAATCTCATGCTCGTCCGAGTCATCCTGAATTTGTTTCAATCTAGTGCACCATTTCTCCTCTTATTTGTCTTTGTTTAGTCAAAGGTTCTTTCGCGAAAATTCACTGTTGATTGAGTTGTCATTCCTTATGAGTTTTGTATTCCTTTGGATCGATTGAAAGCTTGTTTGATATCTCATGCCTCATGGATCTTGTTTGAACTCTCTTGATTTAAGATTCTTTCTCATATGGCTTGATTTCTTTTTCAGTACACCTTAATATTCTTGAATGCCGCTAGGTGATGGCGATTTCAAGTGTATTCTTGAAGTTTTAATGTGAATTTTTAAAACAAGTTTTGGATTCCCTTCTTAAGAAATTTTAAATCAATTTTTATTGCTTAATTGCATCCATAGCTATTCTTTAAATTTGACAAAGTTGTTTTAAAGTTGGCATGCGCTCTTTTAAATAAGGTTTTGAAAAGCTTCCTTATTTATCGAAAACCTGTTTGTTTGCAACGCATCACTTATTTCCTTTACTGACCTATAAGCAAATTTTACCTCAAAATTTCTTTTCTAAATGGAGTTTGAATTTGAACTTTAAAAGTTTGTGTAGTTTAAAACTTTACCCCAAACCTTTCTTTTCCAACAAAATTTGACTCCTTCTGACTTTGCCGCGATTCCATTGCACAACTTTATTTGATTTAGTACCTACATGTTTTTCGAGAAAGGTGAGACATTATTTCAGCCTCAACACAATTGATTTTTATTTTTCAAACCTCACCTATTCTGTCTTTTATTTGGGGACTGTTTTGACGAAATGCAATTAAATTTTCATTTGACCATATTGCAGATTTAATATATGTTTTTGCAAAATGCGAGTTACATATCCTTTCTTTTAGAACATAAGGTGATCTTCCTTAAGTTTTTCATTCTTTATATTCAAATGTATTAGAAGGTGTTCTTAATCATAAATTTTTAAATCTTGTGAGAGTCATCACTGACTCTAGTTAATCTTCTTCTATGATTTTATACTTCTTTAACTCAGTTTGACTTTGTTACAAATTACCATACTGCTTTTCCTTTTGTTGTTCCTATCGGTCTTCTCTGATTCGAGGGTCGTTCTTGAGGTTGCTAAACTGATTTCTCTTTCCGACCCTCTTCATTCCTTGTATATCCTTGATTACTTATGACCTCAATAATTCTTTCAAATTCTTGCGGATATTTTCTTTGTCGCTTGTCCTTTTTTTAAGGTTTAGTACCCTTCTAATTAAACTCGAGGATTGTTTTAATGTCACGTGCGACCTTTAGGTATAATAACCCGATGCAATAGTTCTTTAAGAAGTGGTTTATGTATATGAAAGGAGAAACGACAAGTGTTCAACGTTATGAGGAGTTGAGGGAGTTTTGTTCCTCGTGAAAGATTGAGGATGATTAGGCTTGTGATGGGTTAGGAGGTTGTGAAGTGACTGATGGAGTTAAGAAGTTGAAATTTTGAAGTTGGTACGAGGTCCGTGCGCAGACATTATCTTGTTTGTTTACGTCAACCTATTTTCAAACTTTTGCCTCCTAGATACCCCTTTTGTTTCTGCAAACGCCTAACTAGAACACTTGCACCTTCTTGTGCTTCAAGTTTTGGTAAAATAATATCCCCATGTGACATCTTTGTTTTGAATCATCTTGTAACTTTTGCTTTAGACCACACTTTTTTCTTACACCTAAGTTTTACGAGTTATCTATTATTTGAAAAATTATATACATATATATGCCATGACCTCTACTTTTCTAAAGTATACAAAAGTAAATTATTCAAAACTATTTTAGTATTTTGTGTATTAAGTTAATTTTCGAGAACAAAAATTTTTATAAGTGGGGTAGGATGTAAGACCCCTAAATTTTTAAAAGTTATTAATAAATTATTATGATGTATTATATTTATTTAAGACTACATTTTAGATATTTTTATATATATCGAATATATTTTAAAATATTAATAATATTTTAAATTGAATAATTAATTAAATTTATTCTTAAAAGATCATCTTTCTTTAGATTAGTTATTAAAAGATATTTTTAAAGATGGATACTTTATATTTAATTTGATTTTTAATTATTATTTTATCTTTTCATTTATTTTATGAAATTATATTATTACCCCTATCTTTATTAAAATTTCCTAATCTACCCCAAACCCTAACTAACCGACACTCCCCCCACCCCTCCTCACACATGGCACTCACCCAGTAGGCACAAACACACACTCAAACCATGAAATAAGAAAAAGAAAGAAGAAATGGAAAGGAGGGGGGGGAAAGGAGGTCCGAGAGGGAGAGAGCATCCGAGGGGGAGAGAGCGCCGGGGATGAGTGAGCTGCTGCGGAGGAGAAGGAGAGGAAGAGAGTCGGAGCTATCCGCATCACCACCCAGTGTTGCACTACTGCCGCGCTGCTCCGGACCGCCGCCTTGCCAAGCCGCCCCGTTCTCTCGCTATTATCGTCGTCGGAGAACAAAGACACGTGCAGGGGAGGAGCTGTCACTGACCTCATGTCTATTGCCACTGACCACGAGCTAGAGCGAGAGGGAGATATTGCCACCAGCTTCGTCGGATCTCTACCGCGGCCGTTAGAATCACGAACAGGGGAGGGTGAGAATGCGCGAAAGGGGGCGTCGTGGAGTTGTCGTCGCCTTCGTGTTGCTGGGACCACCGTTGTCGTGTCTGGGTGGTTGTGGCGCCGCCGTTCAGCACTGCCTAGTCACCGTCAAAGCTTTGCGTCGCCGTTCTGACCACCAGAAACCGCCGGTGGAGCCACTGTCTTCTTGGTAAGCTTTATTGTCTCTGAAACCTTTGAAATCAATTTTCCGTCATAGCCTATTAGAGTAACTAAGATGATGATAATGTGGGGCTGAGTTGTGGTTCTTGCATGCTGAGTTCAGTAGCCGTGTATTGTAACAGTCCAGACTACCCACTAGCACGATATTGTCTGCTTTGGCACACAAGGCCTCATGGTTTTGCCTTTGACGATAGGGATGATAGCCGAAGCCCCCCACACTCACTCGTCAAAACGCGTCATGCTAGGGAGAGGTATCCACACCCTTATAAGGCATGCTTCGTTCCCCTCCCCAACCGATGTGGGACTTTACAATCCACCCCTTATGGGAGCCCAACACCCTCGCTGGCACATCGATCTGGGTTCCAGCTCTGATATCATCTGTAATAGCCCAGACCACCCCCTAGCACGATATTGTCCGCTTTGGCACACATGGCCTCACGATTTTGTCTTTGACGATAGGGATGATAATCGAAGCCCCCACACTCACTCGTCAAAACGCGTCATGCTAGGGAGAGGTATCCACACCCTTATAAGGCATGTTTCATTCCCCTTCCCAACCCTTGTGGGACCTTACAATCCACCCCCTTAAGGGAGCCCAGCGCCCTGTAAGGTCCCACATCGGTTGGGAAGTTGAACGAAACATGCCTGATATGGGTGTGGATACCTCTCCCAAGCATGACGCATTTTGACGAGTGAGTGTGGGGGGCTTCGGCTATCATCCCTATCGTCAAAGGCAAAACTGTGACGCCTTGTGTGCCAAAACGGACAATACCATGCTAGCGGAAGGTCTGGGCTGTTACAGATGGTATCAGAGCCGAAACCCGGATTGATGTGCCAGCAAGGGCGCTGGGCTCCCTTAGGGGGTGGATTGTAAAGTCCCACGTCGGTTGGGGAGGGGAACGAAGCATACCTTATAAGGGTGTGGATACCTCTCCCTAGCATGACGCGTTTTGACGAGTGAGTGTGGGGGACTTCGGCTATCATCCCTATCGTCAAAGGCAAAACCGTGAGGCCTTGTGTGCCAAAGCGGACAATATCATGCTAGTGGATGGTCTGGGCTGTTACAGATGGTATCAGAGCCAGAGCCCGGATTGATGTGCCAGCGAGGGTGTTGGGCTCCCTTAGGGGGGTGGATTGTAAGGTCCCACATCGGTTGGGGAGGGGAACGAAACATGCCTTATAAGGGTGTGGATACCTCTCCCTAGCATGATGCGTTTTGACGAGTGAGTGTGGGGGGCTTCGGTTGTCATCCCTATCGTCAAAGGCAAAACCGGGAGGCCTTGTGTGCCAAAGCGGACAATATCGTGCTAGCTGGTGGTCTGGGCTGTTACAGATGGTATCAGAGCTGGAGCCTGGATTGATGTGCCAACGAAGGCGCTGGGCTCCCTTAGGGGGGTAGATTGTAAGGTCCCACATCGGTTGGGGAGGGGAACAAAACATGCCTTATAAGGGTGTGGATACCTCTCCCTAGCATGACGCGTTTTGACGAGTGAGTGTGGGGGGGGCTTCGGCTATCATCCCTATCGTCAAAGGCAAAACCGTGAGGCCTTGTGTGCCAAAGCGGACAATATCGTGCTAGTGGGTGGTCTGGGCTGTTACATGCATGCGACATCAAGCTATCGCGTCATCAATGGAGTCGCCGCCGTTCCGTTTTCTCGGAAACTCGTCAGTTCAATATGCCTTTCCCTGTTCCGATTTCTTTCAGAGACTATTCTGTGATATGTTTTTAAGGTCCTTTGCAACGTTAATGCTTTAGGTTTGAGTTCGGTTCTTACATGTCGTGATTAAAGTTGTTGTGGTTGAGATTGGGTTGTTGCGGGCTGTGATAAAAAGAGTTTCTGTCGTGTGGTTATGTCGTAATCGAGGTAGGGGCGTTTTCCTAAAACTCATTTTATTTATGAGAATTGTTATAAATCGATATTGATGCAAAAATATATGTTTGGTGATTATGTGGGTTTTATGGATTGAATTGATTTGCTTTGGACAAGTGAAATTATTTGCTTAATTGCATTATTGATTTACTTGAGTTAGCATACGGTTATTGAAAGTTTATACTGAAAAGTGATTTTATTTTGGAAATTTGATTTATATATATTTATTTATATATTAAGGAATGATTTGGGTTTGAAACTATTGAAAAGAGTCTGAAAAACTGTTGGCTTGATTTATTGGTAATGGTTTGACCTTGGAATTATACGATATTGAAGCTGGAACAGAATGGATTGGAAAACATGGTTTTGGTTGGGACCCAAAAAGGGTGGCAAAGTCCAAGTTTTAGGAGAGATACTTCCAAAATTTTTATGAAATTTAAGATTTTGTTTTAAGAATGTGATTCAGAAAAGGAATGAATTTGAAAGAGAATTGATTTTGAGGAAAAGTTGAATTATGAGTTTGAAGAGATTTGAGAAATAAAAAGTGACTTATGGCTTGAATAATGCTTGGTTTGATATGAATTGTTAAGGAAATGTGGAAATGATCATGGATGAATAATTATGAGTAAATATATGTGGCTTTCGCACTTTTATCTGAGATACGAGTTTACCTGGGTAAAGTACCGTGGCTTGCCACCACGTGTTCCAAGTTGAATCTCGATACTCTGTTGACCCTACGTCGTAAGGGTGATCGGACATGTATAAATTCCCGGGTATGGATAGCCCCCAATGAGTGATTTGAATGATGTATGAATGTAAAATCTATGCATAGACTCATGGGGATGCGCAACGGAGGACAGTCTAAGGTTTTCGGACTTGTCGGGTTGGCTGGATAACCGACAGATAAGCTCATTAGCCATAGGACAGGCATGCATCATATGCATTTGTATGCTTTGCTTGGGTTTGAATTTGTTTTGGTTTGCCTAATTGTTAAACTGTTCTTAACTGTTACCTGAACTATTTGCTGTAACTGCTACCTAAATTTGTGCTTTCCTTGTCTGTTTTGCTTGTGTTTGTCCTGGTGTGCTACTTCTGAGAATGAGCTTTGGTGCTGAATTGATGATTGTGCTGATTGATTCCGTAGTTGGTTTCTGATTAAGATTTTCTTATAAGAAAAGAAAGGTTTTGGATTTCAGAAAGATTAAATCTTGTTTCTTTGAAAAGGTTTTTGAATGATTAGCTATTGGTTTTTTAAAGATTCACAAGGCAATGATAATCACTGAGTTTGAAAACAGTTTTCTTATTAAGTATATTCTTATGACAATTCTAAAACTGCGTGGTGAGACCGTGTGGTTAGGTTTTCACCCCCTACAGCTTTACCTTTTCAGGAATCGGATGAAGGAGCATTATGAAAAGTTATACTACGTTTTGGTTTATACAATATTGTATTAATTAGATAATTTTTCTTCCCTCGTCTTGTTGTTACAATTTTGTAAGAGGGGTAGGAGTTGTAAGTTTTATATGTATATTATATTATAAGCTATTATGTAAGAAGTCTTGTATATGAATCTATACCTATTTGTTTTTTTTAAGTTAAAGTATTTATTTTTGGTTTTCAAAGAAGTCAGCGGTGCGGTGTCGAGTCAAAGGCTCCTATTTTAATATTAAGTATATAAAGTCGTCGTAACACTTCTTGCTATCAGAGTAGCGCAGCCAGGTGACATTCTGATAGTGAAGGTGTTACAAGATACGATAATATCAACTAATAAGTCAAAGATAATTTTTGGTGATTTTTATTGTTTTTTGGTTACTTAAGTCATAGATAATTATTCTCTCTTTTTGTTTTTTATTTTTCATTTTACAAACAATAACAGTAAGCTCACCATAGAAGAGGGATATTTATAGCTTTTTAATTTAGATATCGAAAGAAAAATGGTATAGGATGTAATTATAAAGTGTACAGGTGTTTTACACAATTGTAGTGTCAAGAGTAAAAATGGACCCTCTGATTTCTATACTTGGACCTCGATTTGTGTTTAAAAAATTAAAAAAATTTGGAATACACAAACCGGACCCTCCAATTTGTGTACTCCAAGTATTTTTAATTTTTTAAACACAAATTAAAAAATTTGATTTGTGTACTCCAAATTTTTTTAATTATTTAAACGTAAATCAAAAGATTGGATTTGTGTATCTTTCACAATTTAAAAAAAAATCAAAAATTACAATATTAAAATATATCACTAATCTCACTTCTGTATCTAAATTTTTTA
This sequence comes from Arachis ipaensis, assembly GCF_000816755.2. Classification (NCBI taxonomy): domain Eukaryota; kingdom Viridiplantae; phylum Streptophyta; class Magnoliopsida; order Fabales; family Fabaceae; genus Arachis; species Arachis ipaensis. The sequence continues at coordinate 90,016,836 of NC_029790.2, forward strand.
GTCTATATATTCAGTACCCAATAATTATAAATAGGAGTAGTTGGACCTTTTAGTAATGATATCATAGTCCAACAATACATACAAACAAAAATTTTTGTATCAGTGTCACCAAATATGGGGTGCAGGTATTCTCCTCAATAATCACGTCATAAGAAAAAGGATTATCCATAAGAAAGTCAAGAAATACATAGGAGTGCAACCAAGAAAATCAGAAAATTAGAGAGACTATGATGTAATGATAGTATACATCAGCCGTTTGCAATATTTGCATACATATAATAATAAAATGCCAAAAAAAATATTTTTTTATTTTTTCTCTAAAGGTGTTGCTAGTCAAAGTACACGAAGTCCTTGACGACGCAGAAATACATATACATGTAAGCTGGTCTTGTGGGTGGTAAATAGTGATGAGTATCAATATAAAATTTATATTAGTGAGAACTCTCTAAAAACATGATAAAACCATGAGTTATTTATGAGAACTAAGAAGGTTATAAGGAGTATGTTAAAAGAAAAAAATATAAAAAGAGGTGGGTATTTTATATTTAAATAAAAATAATTTTTTTTTGAATTAAATTATTATTGTACATTATATCTCAATTTTGCACTCATTAAAAGAATGTTATATATGTTATATTTATTTTTATTTTTTCATTTAAAAATTTGAAAAAAATATAATAATTAAAAATATAATTATATAAAATTAATAAAAAATAAAAAAACAAAAAAATTACGTTTTTTATTAGTGTCTATATCTTTTTTATTAATATCTCTGAAATATGATGTTTTTGTCTATATTTTATCTGTTAAACATGATTTTATATCTGTTTATTCATGTGATAGTGTTTCATATCTGTAAACAAATGAAACTTTTGTCAATAAAAATCCACAATAAAATGTCAGAAACCATATCAGGGTAGACATCCATTGTAAATCTCCGCCCAAGTATTCATTGTTAGTTAAATAGGTTCTATGTTTTTTTAACCTATTAATTTTCATGTAATCTTTGTTAGTTAATTGTGTTTTGATGTCTTTTAAATCTGATAATATCCCACGAGTATATGGGAATTAATTAAGTTTTTAGCTCTTTACTTGTTAATTATGGTGTAATCACAATTAAATGTAATACAAAGTCTAGATAAAATCCATATATGTCTGATTCACTAGGAATAACTGCTAAATTGGAGTAGAAAATAAATATTTGTAATTTTGCTAATACATAATTGGATTGTTCATTTATTTAGTAGGCTGAGCCTGTAAAATTAAATTGTCTACAAAATTAAAATATAATAAAAAAAATATTTTTTTACGATG
>NC_029790.2:90018163-90021107 GCF_000816755.2 Arachis ipaensis
TATAATAAATTACTAAATTAATTATTTATATATGTTACGGATCCGGCCCACGGATTCCGGACCTAGGATCGAACCCTATTCCGGTTTTCCGGGTTCAACCTGCCTCACTCTTCTGGAAGGTCCGAAACCGACCCTCTAGAAACTCCCAACCGACTTTTGAATTCGAACGTCCCCCTTATCTTACCCAAACAAGATAAGATAAGATAACCACCATCACTTATAAATAAAGGACCCAAGTCCCCCCAGGTATTCATTCATTCCTAACACCTTATACCTCTTAGATCCATTCTGACTTGAGCGTCGGAGTGTCTTTGCAGGTACCTCCTCCCATTGCTCCAGTCAAGTGATCTGGCATCTGCCTCAACCCGCAAGTTCTCGATCCATCTCACAACCCGTACCAGAGACATCTTGTACATTGGCGCCGTCTGTGGGAAACTTGCGCCGACTAAGCCGGAATAGGGGACGTACTGGAAGAAGCCTCCTCAAGCCGGGAGGACTCTCAACCAAAGAATCCAACCCCAGAGCACCAAGAGGTCACAAACCAGGGAAGGATAGCAAGTATTGTCCACCATACAAACAATCATATCATCACAGAACCGCGACGCCCCGAGAAAATAGGGGATAAAGCGGCACAAATCATCCAAGATCTCTGCCTTCAGGTCCAGGAACTCGAAGGCAAATTGGCCACCAAGGAAAGACACAACAACGAACACAGAAGCCACACAACTTCCAGGTCAAAATCTCGCCACGGCAGATCACCGACTCGGCGACACGATAGAAGAGACGGTCGCAGCACCTCGCGCACCCACGGGAGAGAAAAATCACCAGAACGGCGATACAGCAAAAGACACAAACGCAGCACTTCCCGAGACCCGAGTCGTCAGCACGACTCAGACAAAGATCTGCGCCACCGAGATACTAAACGCGCAAGAAACGACCACACAATAATGGGAGCTACTCCTTTCACAGAAAGGATCTTAAGAGCAAAACTCCCTAAAGGTTTCGACAAACCCACCGACATGAAGTACGATGGAACCAAGGATCCCCAAGAACATCTAACGGCCTTCGAGGCCAGGATGAACCTAGAAGGAGCGGCCGACGCGGTCCGATGTAGGGCCTTCCCAGTAACCTTAGCGGGGCCAGCAATCAAGTGGTTCAACGCCCTCCCAAATGGATCCATAACCAGCTTCCACGACATCTCGCGAAAATTCATGGCTCAATTCACAACTAGAATCACCAAAGCCAAACACCCCATCATCCTACTATGGGTCACCCAGAAACAAGACGAATCCACAAGGAAGTACCTTGACCGCTTCAACGACGAATACCTAACGGTCGACAGACTCACGGATTCCGTCGCATGCCTCTGCCTAACCAACGGGCTCATGAATGAAGATTTTTGCAAACACCTCACCACCAAACCAGTATGGACCATGCACGAGATCTAGAACGTCGCCAGAGATTACATCAATGATGAGGAAGTCAGCCAGGTCGTTGCCGCCAATAAACGGCAACACGGCAACACCCAGCACGGCAACTCGGCACCCCAACATAACCCACCACCCAGAGAAAATCAGAGGGACCACCCCAAGCCAACAAACGCCAACCGACCACCCAGAATCGGCAACTTTTCTAATTACACACCCCTGACAGCCCCAATTACCGAGATATACCACCAAATAGCAGACAGGGGTATCATTCCAAAAGCTCGGCAACTGAAAGAAAGAACGGGCGGCAGCAAAACCTTTTACTGCGACTACCACCGAGGATACGGGTATAGGACACAAGACTATTTTGACCTCAAGGATGCCCTCGAACAAGGCATAAGGGACGGAAAACTCCCAGAGTTCGCCAAAATCATCAGGGAACCAAAGTGCGTGGAAAAAGATAGGTCGCCAGAGAGAGAAGGACGCAACCCGAGGACGCAAAAACAAACCCCCAGAGAAAGCTCAGAAGACGACCGGACCATAACAGAAAACGTTATCACAGGCAAGGACGTATCAGGTAAATCAAAAACAACACTAAAAAAGGACCTCAAAATCCTGGCCGTCAGGGACCAAGCTCCAACCACCATCACCGGTAAAACGATAACTTTCCTACCCGAGGACTGCCAGCACGGGACCTCGGCTGAAGACGCCCCTTTCGTCATCTCAGCAAGAATCGGAACAGGACTCGTCCGGAGAATACTAGTGGACACCGGCGCAAACTCCAACATCCTTTTCCGAGGAGCCTTCGACAAGCTCGGGCTCCGCAACGAAAATCTACAAACACACCGCAACGGCGTCACGGGACTCGGGGACAACTTTCTCAAACCAGAAGGTTCCATCACCCTCCTCCTCACCATAGGAACAGGCAACCAAAGGATGACAATTCTATCTGAATTCGTGGTCCTAAAAGACTCCACCGCTTACAACGTCATCCTCGGGAGAAAAACAATCAATGACTTCTCGGCCATCATCTTTACCAAATACCTCCTTATGAAGTTTATAACGGAGGACGGCTCCATCGGAACCATTATGGAGACCGGAAAGTCGCGGCAGAATGCGACAACACCAGCCTGGCTCTACGAAAAAAATCCCGCGATGCGGCTAGGATATTCCGAGCCGACCTGGACGCCCGACAAGACGGCCAACCTAGGCCTGAACCGGAAGGCGACATGGAAAAACTACAAGTAGGGCAAACCAAGGACGAATACACCTTCATCAACAAAAACCTCCCATATGACCTTAAAGAAGACCTTTTCCAATTTTTAAAACAAAACGGAGACTTGTTCGCTTTTACGCCAGCCGACATGCTGGGGATAGACCCCGACTTAATGTCCCACCGGCTAGCCGTAGACCCCAAAGCCAAACCCGTGGCACAAAGGAGACGGAAAATGTCATCAGACCGAGCGGCCGAAGTCAAAAGACAAGTACAAGCCCTACTCGAAGCAAACTTCATCCGA
>NC_029790.2:90021446-90029692 GCF_000816755.2 Arachis ipaensis
ACACGACGTGGTTAGCAAACGTCGTACTGGTAAAAAAGTCCAACAGAAAGTGGCGAATGTGCGTCGACTACACGGACCTCAACAAAGCCTGTCCAAAAGACGCCTTTCTCCTGCCAAACATCGACGGATTGGTAGACGCCGCATCCGGACACCGATACCACAGCTTTATGGACGCATACTCCGACTATAATCAAATACCCATGCACCGACCCGATGATGAAAAAATGGCATTCATCACCCCCGACGGAACGTACTGCTACACAGTCATGCCCTTCGGCTTGAAGAACGTCGGAGCCACCTACCAACAGCTCGTTAACAAAATTTTCCAAGACCTGTCCGGAACCAAACTAGAAGTCTACATAGACGACATGCTCGCCAAGACCGACTCCGGCGATCAACTCATCAGCGACCTCAAGGTCATAATGGACACACTACGAAAGCACCAAATGCGTCTCAACCCGACAAAATGCGCTTTCGGAATGGAGGCAGGGAAGTTTCTCGGCTTCATGATCACACAACGCGGAGTTGAAGCCAACCCAGAAAAATGTCGCGCCGTCCTTGAGATGACAAGCCCAAAAAACATAAACAACATCCAAAAGCTCACCGGCCGACTAACAGCACTATCTCACTTTCTCGGAGCATCGGCTCAAAAAGCAATCCCCTTCTTCAAGCTAATGAAAAAAGGAGCCCCCTTCAAATGGGAAGCGGAATGTGAAGAAGCCTTCCAACATTTCAAGAAAGTCCAAGCGGAACCACCAGTCCTTGCCAAACCCCAAACTGGGGAGACTCTCTTCTTGTACTTCTCCATAACGGAAGAAGCACTCGCGGCGGCACTCATCCGCGAAAACGAAAAAAAAGAGCAAAAACCCATATACTTCATAAGCAAAGTCCTACAAGACACGGAAACCCGCTACTCGCGCCTAGAAAAGCTAGCCTTCGCCCTCCTCACAGTCTCCCGACGTCTACGGTAATATTTTCAGGCCCACCCCGTGGTAGTTCGAACCGACCAAGCGGTTAAACAGGTACTACAAAAACCCGACCTAGCGGGCAGAATGCTAGCATGGTCCATCGAACTATCCAAGTTCGATATCAAGTTCGAACCCCGATACGCGATCAAAGCGCAAGCCATGGCCGACTTTATCGCCGAGATGACGCCGGGAAACTCCACCCCCGAATCATGGAAACTACACGTTGACGGCTCCTTGAACGTCACTTCCAGAGGCGCCGGAGTCATTCTCGAAAGTCAAAACAGAGTCGTGATCGAACAATCAGTACGATACGAATTCCCAGTCTCAAATAACCAAGCAGAATATGAGGCCCTCCTGGCGGGCTTAGCCCTAGCTAAAGAAGTCGGAGCAAAGGTCCTCGAAATAAACACGGATTCGCAAGTAGTCAATTCCCAAATTAACGGAGACTACCAAACGCGAGATCCCCTGCTACAACAGTACCTTGCCAAAGTTAACAAATTAAAGGAAGAATTCAATCACGTAACCATATGGCACATCCCCAGGGAACGTAATGCCAGGGCTGACCTCCTCTCTAAACTAGCCAGCACTAAACCAGGACACGGCAACAAATCCCTAATTCAGGAAGTGATCAAATCACCGTCTATATCCCCGACGGCTAACGCCTACCTGACACTCTCCCACCAAGGATCATGGACCTACCCCATCCTGCAATATCTCCTCAAAGGAACACTGCCCAAAGACCCCAAAGAGGAAAACGGACAAAAAGGGAAGCCGCCAACTATACAGTCGTCGCAGGACAACTATACAAATGCGGATTCTCGCAACCCTGCTCAAATGCATCGAGCCCGGGGACACGGAGTACATATTCCGTGAAATCCATGAAGGTTGTTGCGGCCACCACGTCGGAGGAAACACCCTTGCCCAAAAAATTATCTGGGCCGGTTACTTCTGGCCCACGGTCATTCGAGACTCCATGCAACTCGTAAAAAACTGCGACAAATGCCAAAGGCATGCCAATATCCACCAAGCCGTCCCACATCAGCTCAGCATCATATCGGCAGAACGGCCATTCGGCACCTGGGGGATCGACCTTGTCAGACCTTTCCCCACGGCACCCGGCCAACTCCGATATCTCATTGTCGCCATAGACTACTACACTAAGTGGATCGAGGCCGAGCCCCTGGCCTCCATCACGGCAACCCACTGTCGAAAATTCCTCTGGCGACAGATCATCACCCAATTCGGGATCCCCAAGATCGTCATCTCGGACAACGGAACCCAATTTGCCGACAAAAAATTTAGAGAATTCCTAAAAGGACTACGCATATCCCACCATTTTAGCACAGTTGAACACCCCCAAACGAACGGACAGGTGGAATCCGCAAACAAAATAATAGTCAAAGGACTCAAGAAACGACTCGACGAAGCCAAAGGGCTATGGGCGGACGAACTCGGATCGGTCTTATGGTCGTACCGCACGATCCCCCCAGACAGCCACCGGGGAAACCCCCTTCCGATTAACATACGGCACAGAGGCCATTATTTCAGTAGAGATCGGAGACCCCAGTCCACGGAGAACGATCGGGGGTAACGACAAAGAAGCAGAATGAGACCTCACAGATGAAGTAAGAAGCGTAGCCCATCTCAGAGAGCTAGCCCTAAAACAGAGAATCAGCCTAAGATACAACCACGGAGTCATCCGGCGAGAATTCGCAACTGACGACCTCGTCCTACGACGAAACGACATCGGTCCCCCAACCCCAGGAGAGGGAAAACTCACCTCCAACTGGGAAGGACCATACAGAATCAAGGCTGCAATCGGAAAGGGAGCATACAAGCTCGAATGGCTCAACGGCAACGAAGTCCCGAGGACATGGAACGCCGCCAACTTACGATGATACTACACTTAGACCGACCTCCCTAGGTCACCCCTTTTCTTTGTTTCGCTTATATCACTTATCTTCTCATTTTACGAATCTTAAATTTTTAATTTTGCTTAAGTATCAATCCCGGGTACTCTTTTCTGCCACATACGGAGGGTTTTAACGAGGCCCGCCCATCAATAAAATTCCATTAAAAGCTATCCCTATTTTCTTTATTTTTTAAACTGTCCCAAATACGGAACAAAAACACGGCCACCACTGGGGACCGATCACTCCCCAGGCCCAAAATACGGATATCCATGTAAAAACCAACCTCACGACGGTCCGCCCACCCCAAACAGGGAACAAATAAACAATAGAACAGCTTAAAACGGAATACAGAAAGATGCCCGAACAGCCCAAAAACCATTAAACGAAGTTTAAACTACGAGTTCACGGTTACACGGCCCACGGCCAACCAAATACCCAAAGCAAAAACTAAAGTTCAAAGCAAAATTCAAAATACAAGATATAAAGCTACTCAAGGTCGACAATTTGGCCATCGCGAACGGTCTTGAAAGCCCCCATCACAGACACGTCCACACCCGGAGCCAACACCAGGGCCTGAGCCTTCATCATCTCCTCAGTAGCGGCAATCGCATCCTTAGCATCAGCCAACAACTCCGACTTCTCCCTCTTCAGAGCTGCAACTTTAGCCTTCAAAACCTCCAGCTCGCTAAGAAACACGGCAGCTTGAGAACCCGCGTCGGAAGCCCGTTGCCGCTCCGCACTCAGTTGGGAAAGAAGTGAAGACTCTACCTCGGAAAGATGGAGGATCTCCGCCCCAACCTCCTCGGAAGACTTCACTGCTTTCTTCCTCGTGACCTCGGCAGCCTCAAGCTGCTCCTTCAATTTAGCCACCTCAGCGTGCAAATGACGAAGTTTTTTGTCCGACAAACCAACCTGAGCCATCACGGGTTCGGCCTTCCGAACAACAATAGCAGATCGGAGGAGGGCATGGGCATGATACACCGACTTAGCCTGGAATGAAACATCACAATCATCGAAAAACGGCTCTGTCCCAAGCATCAAGTGCTGATCAATAAACCCAGAAGCATCAAAACGCCGATCCATTACACTGGGCACAGCACCCTCCTCGGGCAGCCGTGACCACGACGACTTCATGTGAGTTCGCGGGACCAGGCGAAGCCTGAACACCAGCCTGCACCCCCGAAGAAACCACCTCCTGAGAAACCAGCTGAGAATCCACGGTAGGATTGGAGACAGGGGTAGAGGGAGACGAAGACCCCTCCTCCCAACCCATCGCTGCCTTCAACCTTGCCAAAGAAGTCAGACCACCAGCCATCTCAACTGAAAGAAACCGAAGAAAAATCAAGTTACAAAGTCGGGAAAACAAAACATAAAAAGCCAAGAAAGGGACAAGGCACACACCGATATACGTCCGACAAGCCTCGGGATCCCCCATGACATCTCGAGGATTTAACGGACGCTCGCCAAACAAATGCCACAAAACACTGGCAACGTCCTTATCCTCCCGAGATAAACCGTCATAGGTGACCTTAGTCAAAACCGACGGGCCGGCACGGAAGTTCTAATACGTCGAAAACCGGCGCTCGTCCTCTGGCATCAGCCAAAACGGATGATGCCCATGGACGGGGCGCACCTTAAAGTACTCCCTCTTGAAATCGTGAAAGGAATCCTCAAACAACCCAAAAATTTGGCGATGAGGCTGAGCACGAAATGACATATATCCTTTCTTATGCTTTCCTTCCTTAGTCGGAAGAGTGCATAAGAAAAGAAAACGGAAAACAGGAACAGAAGCCGGAAGATCGAGATACCGGCACACCAACTCGAAAGACTGCACGGCAGTCCAACTATTCGGGTGAAGCTGAGACGGCGCTACGGAACACCGACTCAGCAGATCTTGAACAAATGGTGAGAAAGGAAACCACACGCCGAGCCAAGTGAACATCGACTCGTAAACCCACATCCAGTTCGGAACAGTGGGCGAATGAAGGTTCAGGTAACAAACGCGCTCGTCGGCATCCGGGAGGACGAGCTCGTACCGCCCCTCCTCATCACCACCACCACAAATCGCCCCCTGATCACGGAGCCGTTGAAGATCGTCCTCCGTCATCCGTGACGGAACGCCCCACACATCGCTAGTCACCCAAGTGTAGCGAGCGGGGACGCCCCTGGAAGGGGCTATCGGGGCACCCACACCCTCATTTCTTCGCTGGTGCATACCTAAAACAGGGAGGAGCACCACCATCAGCCTACTAACCCTATACAAAAGCAAGACAAAAGCTACCACCACTACCAACCCACACGGCGGTGCTCAGCCCCTTCAAGACTCGAAAACCACCTCCCAAAACACAAAACACAGTCCAAAAACGAAAGAAAAAAGGAAACAGGCAGAACAATGCATGGCAGAAATAGAACAAACAGATACACCATAAAACAAAAAACAAGAAAAAGCGAAAAAGACCAACCTGATAATGCAGAAAGTGAGCCTGGAAAGAGCTTGAGAAGAAGAGACAACAGTAGCACCAAGAGGAATCCACAGAAGGCAGAAGAATTTTTCCAAGAGAGAAAACAAAATAAAATGAAATAATAGAGGGAAGTGAAGTAATAGAGGGAAGAGAAGCGAAAAGCCAAAAAACGGTTTTGAAAAGGGGGCAGAAAAGACGCAAATAACCCTAAACAATAAAATAGCGCACAGGGGCAATAGAGGAAAAATGCCCAAAAAATGTCCCCTCACAATAAATGCCCCCTTAGAAAAAGAAACCAATAAAGTACGCCTCGAAAAACGCAACAGGCACGTTGGGTACAGAAGAGTCGCGTAAAACGGCCAAACAAAACCTCTCCACGACCCCAAAAAAGATCAAGCCGACACGACAAACCGACCTAAACTCGCGGTCGAGGCTACATCCTCTAGCGACAAACCGACCTAACCCACGGTCGAAACCACATCCTCTAGCGACAAACCGACCTAACCCACGGTCAAAACCACACCTCCCAGCGACAGGCCGATCTCACTCGCCCTCCTGCTGTAGGGGCAACTGTTACGGATCCGGCCCACGGATCCCGGACCCAGGATCGAACCCTATCCCGGTTTTCCGGGTCCAACCCGCCTCACTCTTCTGGAAGGCCCGAAACCGACCCTCTAGAAACTCCCAACCGACTTTCGAATTCGAACGTCCTCCTTATCTTACCCAAACAAGATAAGATAAGATAACCACCATCACCTATAAATAAAGGACCCAAGTCCCCCCAGGTATTCATTCATTCCTCACACCTTATACCTCTTAGATCCATTCTGACTTGAGCGTCGGAGTGTCTTTGCAGGTACCTCCCCCCATTGCTCCAGTCAAGTGATCCGGCATCTGCCTTAACCCGCAAGTTCTCGATCCATCTCTCAACCCGTACCAGAGACATTTTATACAATATAAAATATATGTAAAAAGTGAAATACAAAAAATTATTAACAATAAGTTAAACAATATATTTATTTATACATATATATATAATGATTAATTTAATGATTAATTTTACATAATATTTTGGTAAGTTTAAATATATGTTGAATTTTTAATGCTTAGAACAAAATCTTTTATTAAAAATATTTAAGAAAAAACAAAACCAAAAGATAAATCCCTTATAACCGTGGAGAGTAATAATACTAATAAGCCTAACTAGTAGTGACATGTGTATATATATAAGCTATTTTATAACTCTGAATATAATAAAATTTTACTCTCCCTGCGAACCTTTCTTCTGCATCAAGCAATTTCTGATATCAAGAGCTTCGGCTCTCTGCTACATATTCTTGAACCATCTTGACATGTTATTGACATTTAGTAATGATTGAATGAAAGATAAACGTCTATAAAATTTATTTTGACAAGTAATAGTTGTCAAAAATATTTTCAAACATTTTCATTTTATGATTATTAACATCAAATACTATTTTATTATAAATTAATAACCAGAAAGTATACTATATTAAAACTATTATTTTAATTATCATATAAAATGCTATTCATTTTTAGAGCGATGACAGTAATCATTTTATAATTTCTTTTTTGATTTTGTTGGTAAGAGTTCAATGATGATGATGATATTTTGTAGGGCTTTTATCTATAATATTAGTTTGCCGAAAAATCTTTTCAAGTGTTCCAATTTTTATATATATTGAACATTGAATCCATGATATCATGATTCAAGATGATTCTAACGAGCTTGGTTCCTCTAGAAGTGTGTATATTGATCTCATGTATAGAATCAAACGTACAGCACATAACATTAATTTTTGGATCATCCGCCAAGTAGTGTATATATTGATCTCATGCATTAGCTGGGTATTGCAAGATGCCAAAATCCAAAAGTGTCTAAACTTGTGAAAATCGAGATGATGAGTGAAGTCCATGCATACATTATTAAAAATAATAATAACGTGGAGACATTATTACGTTACAATTTTGTTAGGTACTCAACAAAGATTTAATCAATAATAAATTAATAAATATTTTTAAATTACATTACATATTAATTAATGATCATTAATTAGTAATTATTTAAATTTATTTTTTAAAAATATAAAATTATTAATTATTAATTACAATTATTTAAAATTGGCTAGTTAAAAATTGATTACTTATATTTTTCTATTAAGTTAATGTAGTTCAACACCTTATAACTAGCCAGCAAGTGTATGTGTAAGGTTGGAATATCCGCTTTATTTTATTTTATTTGTTAGTTTTGGTAAAAATGCCCACTATCATAATTCTCTGACAGATTCAAAATCAACTTGTTGGCTAATTAAATGCCAATATAATCGATTTTGACACGCATCCTGCACTTAGGATGAGACAAATAACCAACTACTGTGTTTAGTTCTCAAGATAAAAGGAGAAAAAAAAAATAATAATGTACTCATCAATTAAGATTTGAAAAAAAATTATAAAAATATTATCTAAATAATAAGAGATTATTGGGATATATTTTAGTGTTTAGTTCTCAAGATAGAAGGAGGAAAAAAAAATAATAATGTACTCAGTTAGGATTTGAAAAAAAATATAAAAATATTATCTGAATAATAAAAGATGATTGGATATGTTTTAGTCGGGATTTAGTGTTATGTTGTTTCTGTTACATTGGTTTATAGTGTGTTAGTATTTTATGTTTGTTTCATGTTAAATATTTTATAAAGCATCAAATGTGAAAAATACTATTCTCACACCAAATACTATTGAGGGTCATCTAAAATTATAAATATTATTAATTAATTAGTACTTTAATTAAAAAATATAGTTAATAAAATCGAACTAATAATAAACGCTGTAAAAATATTAGATCATTCAATTATTGATTCAATTGTTAATTATTAGTTGAT
>NC_029790.2:90029702-90035311 GCF_000816755.2 Arachis ipaensis
ATTTATTAAAGAAAGAGATAATATTCAATTTGGTCCCTAAATTTACAAATTAACCTTAATTTATTTTCTAAAATTTTAATTGCCTTTATTTAGTCTCCAAACTTTGCGAACATGACTCATATTAGTCCTCGAAACAATTTTAAATGGATAGACGTTAATAGAACACTGTCGTGGACAAGTGGATGCCATGCTAGACTCTGTAAAATGCTGTCGTTTTAGTTTTGACACACAAATAACCCAAAAACATCATAAGTGATTTTTGTTGAAATTTTACCTAACAAAACGAATGATACGACGTTATTTTTGAGTTATTTAAATGCCAAAACCAAAACTGCATAATTTTACAAGTTTTAGTGTAGCATTTGATTGTTCATTTTAGTACTTCATTAATGTTTTTGTGCTAAAAATTGTCTCAAAGACTAATGTGAGGTAGGTTAATAAAATTTAGGGACTAAATAGAGATAATTAAAATTTTAGAGACTAAATTGAGGCTTCCCTACAAATTTAGGGACCAAATTGAGTATTAACTCTTAAAATATTATATAATTATAGAAAGAGAAAATATAGTATAATTAACAAAAATATTTTTATTTTTTTATTTTTAAATATTTAAAAATTTAATTATTTATTTTAATAATTATATATAATTAAAAAATTTAATATGAAAAAATTGAATACAAATGTAAAATTTAATTAAATTAATATAACATAATTTAATTGGTGTTATATATATAATTCAGCCTAGTGGCAAAACTTTTCGTTATAAAAAAAAATCTTTATAAAGCTTGCAGAGAATCAGAAAGGAAACACGTGATGGTGTGGTGTATGGTGCACTAGCTAGACGCTCCCCTACGATGGACGTGTAGTTTTGTGCAAACACCAGTTTATTACTAATTTGAAGGAGATAAAGAAAGTTAGCTTATTGTTAGGATTATTAATAGTTTGTTAGTGAGTTTATTACAGTTCTAGTCAGCATTCTCTATAATTATATATATTATGAGATACACGTGTAATCACTTCCATCCAGCTTGTTATCAATTCATTCCTAACACACTTCCAAAATTTTACTCTTTCTCTATTCTCTCTCTTACTGGCCTGATACCTATATGGTATCAGAGCTTTCTCTCTCCCATGACTTCCGCAACAATATCCTTGGCGCAAATAGCGCAAACCTTCTCTATTCCAATAGCTATAAAATTGGATGAGGATAATGGTGCGTGGCAGAAGTTAGGCCAATTAAGAGATTATAATATAATAGAACAGTGTTGCGAGTATAGCTCTTAACTAGCTTAAATCCGCCTCACCAATTTAGAAGAGTATCACAAAAATTTAGAATAGAAAAATACTGGGAGTATGAGTCCCACGTTGTCTCCCAACGAGTTGCAAGAAAGGGTGCTATTTTATTAATTAGGAATTTCCAAGAGAGTTTGAGTTTGATTGATAAGCAATTAAATAATTGTAAATTAAAGCAATAAAAACTAAGAATGATTATTAATATTCTAGATAAAAAGCCTTGATTCGGGGAATGATTAATTGGAAGTTCTATCCTTGTTGGGGTCTCTTAAGTGTAGTATCAAAAAGGTTGTTGTTTTCACTTAGTTAACCCTTACTAAATAAAGGAAAGTCAAGTGATTGAGCTAACTCTTAATGTACCAATGCAAACATCATGAGGTCTTTTCAAGGTTGTAATGGGGCCAAGGTAAATGTGAGGGTATATATATGGCTAAGTGAGCTATAAATTGAATCCTTGATTATCCTAAGCTATCACCTAACATACATACTCTATTTTCTTCTTAAATCATCCTTAGCTACCCAAAATTTTCCCACTTTTGTTTTACATACTCATGCATTAACTTTTCTCTTAACTTGTATCACATATGCATTGATTTTTTTTATTAAACTTAACTTAGCATTGGGGTAATTTTGTACCCTTATTCATTTATTTAATCACTTATTTATTTGAATATTTTTGGAATTTTTTTAAAGTAAAAGTAACAGTAAACATATCTTATCAATGCACATGGATTTATAATTTTTTTAGTTTCATATGAGTAGGTACCCAAATTCCTAATTATTTTACCATAACACATTCCCTTGTTAACCCATGTTCTCACAATTTTCCCACACTTAATTGACACACAATTTCTATCTTAAGCTAACCAAAAATTTAATTTGGGGTATTACTTGTTTTTCTGCTTAAGGCTAGTAATGTGGTAAAATATAGAATAAATGGGATTAAAAGGCTCAAATTGGCTAACAAGGTGATTGAAAGGGTAGGCTATTTGGGATAAGTGAGTTAAAAAAATAATGGCCTCAATCATATGCATGCATATAACACGTTAAACATTGGACATATAAGATGAAACAAAATATATATTACAATCATAGAGAAGCAAACACACAAGAATAAAATTTTATGGTTAAATATTGTAACCATGTCATTAAGCTCAAGTCTCACAGGTTGTGTGTTCTAGCTTTTAACTATGTTCCAAATACAACTTCCAAACGAGTTTAACACAAGAGTTTTGATTTAAATCAGTGAAATTTTTCAAAAATAGGGTCTTATAAAGAAACTTATTATTTTCTAACCAAATAGAACATGCATGCAAATAACCTATTACTATGAAATTTTATCCTATCCTAAACAAAAGAAAAAATTAAATAAATATTCTATTCTATTGGTGCTAAGAAAGAGAAATTACCTTCGAAAGTCAAGTACTGACCGACCTCCCCACACTTAAAGCTCGGTACTGTCCTCAGTGCCATTAGTCAGGAACAAAGGGGGCTGGTAGCAGCATCTCCACAATCGAGACCGTCATGGCTCTTTGTGCTGGTAAATGAAGTGGAGTCCGGGGTGTCTGGGTCTTCTTTAGGTGGGTGGTTACCAACAAGCAGCTCCTTGAGGTATGTGAATCGGCGCTTGTTACAGCGCTCCCTTTGCTTTTGTTTCCGGTCAAGCTGGTCTAATCTCTCAATTATCTGATGGAGCAGTTGGTTTGTTGACGGTGCTTGTGATGTAGAAGGAGTAAGAATATCTTCGGCCAGGTCTGCAGGTCGGCTAATAGTGGCTGCTGGAGGTCTGATATACTTTCCGTTAGGGACGACTTGATCATCCTGTGGAATCATGGCCTTGGTGTCCCCAGCTCTGTAGAAGACTCCGGCTGCTGAGACTAAATCTGAAACCAAGGCGGGAAAAGGTAGGTTGCCCGCAATCTGTACGTGTCCCATAGCATGCCGAATGTGTCTTGGTAAATTGAGGTGCTGGTCTGTAAGGATACACCAGAGTAGAACAGCCATGTCTGCAATGAAGGAGGACTCGTGAGTGCTCGGAAAGATGTAATGGGACATAATCTGTGCCCATACTCGAGCCTCCAAGGTGAGTGCTGAAGCCAATATGCTCTTAGGTCAAGATCGATGGTATCCGTAGATCCATCTACTACCAGGTTGTGTTATAACTCTGAAAACGGCGTCCCAGTCAAATTGGTATGTCTGGCGTTTGAATGAGGCTTCTTGGAATGCGTCTAATCCTTCTGGAGCAGGGGGAAGATCTAAAGCTCGTTGAATGGCCTCTTCTGTTATGGGGACTTGCTTCTGACGAACATAGACAGACTGCATGGTTGGCATGTGAAAAATGGAGTAGAATTCAACTACCCATGAAAGATTAACCTGTCGTGGCTGTCTCTGTAGGAATTCCATTGTCTTCGCTCAATGCGGGGCTCAACAAATTCAACAATGTTGATTGGGAGGATGAGTAGATACTCATTGTTATAGTTTCTCTCAGCTAGGATGGGGAACATCTGCTCAGAGTAGCGGTTAGTGAACCGCGTAGTGTCCTTTGCTGGAAAAGCTTTCTCCTTTTCATCGACCTTGATGATCCTCTTGATTCGCTTTGTTGAGGGCTTTACTGCTGTTGAAGATGGCTCTGCCACTAGTGTTCTTTTAGTTCCTTTCCTTGCTGGTGGTTTGGAAGTAGCTTTCTCTTTACCTTTCTTGGTGGCCATCCTGAGAAAGGAAAAAGAAAGTAATATGTAAAGCTAAGGGTTTGAGCAAGGAAGAGGATGGTATAGGTGATAATCAATGCACGGTAAAGAAGGATGTCGTTAACACATGGTCATGACTACATGTGAAAAGTTCATCAATGAAAATATAGCAAGTGCGTGTGATGGCTATTAAATGCAAGATGTTTATTGGCATGCTGGCAAAGGCATGAGTAGCATAGATCAAGCATTAAATGTCCAAGTTTGATTATCAACTCTTTCAAACTAACAATCTGTTTGTATTGACAATTATATTTAATCAATAAAATATAAAAGGGATTTTGTGAAAAACAGGCATTAGAGTAGTAGAATAGAGTAATATAAAAATAATGCGCAATGCCATATGGACTTTTTCACAAACACATAGCATGCATGGTGAGTATGTTATTGAAAGTATTAAAGTGAACATGCAAGCAACCCTTTAAGAAGTAATATTAATTGTCAAACAATTCCACAATAACTCACAAGAAAAATATAAAAGAAAATAATCACCCAATTAAATTTCTAACACCAATTAAAGGAATAAAGAAAAAAAGAAAGAAAAAGAAAATATAGATAATGAAAGTAAAAAGAAAAAAAAAAGAAGAAAACATAAATAAAAATAACAAAGGAAAAGTAAAAAGTAAAGAAAGAAAGAAAAGAACCTTGATAATGGATGTGAAAAATAATAAGAAAGGGGGAAAGCAAAGAGTGAGTGATGGGATATTTTCTTGGAAGAAACGAATTTCTCCAAAACACCCAAAACTAACTGGCAAGTGCACCGGGTCGCATCAAGTAATAATAACTCACGGGAGTGAGGTCGATCCCACAGGGCTTGAAGGATTGAGCAATTTTAGTTTAGTGGTTGATTTAGTCAAGCGAATCAAGATTTCGTTGAGAGATTTATGATTTGCAGAATTTAAATTGCATAGAAAGTAAAGGGGAGGCCTTGGTTGATTGCTCTTGGAGTTTGGAAAAGAACCGAATTGAACCGGTTTTGGAATCATGATTGCTGATACCAACGTTGGGGCAAAAGTTAGGGGTCTAACTTTTGCTCCAACGTTGGCCTCCCCTTGGTTATTCATGGCGCTAACGTTAGCCAAAAAGTTAGGGGGCTAACGTTGGCACAAACTTTTGCTAGTCCAAGAAGTGTTTTTCATGTGCCAACGTTAGCCAAAAAGTTAGGGGGCTAACGTTGGCGCAAACTTTTTGTGCATCCAGGGAGTGTTTTTCATGCCAAAAGTTAGCCAAGAAGTTAGGGGTCTAACTTTTGCTCCAGCTTTTGCCCAAAAGTTAGCCAAAAAGTTAGGGGTCTAACTTTTGCTCCAGCTTTTGCCTAAAAGTTAGCCAAAAAGTTAGGGGTCTAACTTTTGCTCCAGCTTTTACTTCCTGGTTCATAATTAATCCAAAAGTTTGAGCTAAAGTTTGAGGGCAAACTTTTGCTCAAACTTTTTGTTCTCTCTTCCTCCTAGCCCTTCCTTCTTGCATCAACCTTTCTCCAAGCTTTCTTCACCTATCATTAATCAACCAAACACATCAAAGCTATGCTCAAAATCATGAGATATTCATTCTTTCATAATATATGACAATTAT
>NC_029790.2:90035743-90063141 GCF_000816755.2 Arachis ipaensis
CTAACCAAGGATTTTTATTCAATTGAGATTCATAGACAGTAGCTACTTTCTACTTAAGAGGAGACATCCTAGTGTTCTTATTCATTAAAGGTGAGCTATTATACAATCACACACATACCACCACTTACTTTTATTTTACTTCTATCTAACAGAGAACTATCTCACTTCACATTCAAACATTTCTTTTATTGAATTGAAAATGCAGGGGACAAAGCATGCTTCTTTTTTTTTTCAGTGAAGGTAAACACACAAGCACACACATAGACTAGCTTACTTATTCTAAGATAAACAAACATGATGCAAACCTATTTATGTTGTAGTCGGCTTGGACTTCATATCTTGCATCTTGGAGTGTTGTGAACTCTTTGAGAGCCCTCAAATTTTCAGCTTGCATTTGTTCCAACTTTCCAAATGATTCATGAGATTGAAAGGCATGTTCTTCTTGCATCACAAGGAATCTTGACTTGAATTCACTTTGTTTGTTCATCATTCTTAGCTCCCGTTCTTCTTGTGCTTGTTGGTTTTTCATGTATAATGAGTGGTATTCCTCTTGCCTTTCTTGAATTCTCATGTACTGTTGTGATAATCTTCCAATTGCTTCCTGCATTTGAATCATGTCGAGATTGTTATGTAGAGGAATGTGCTGCTGTTCATCCTCCTCTTGTGACTCTTCTTCCTCTTGTAATTCTTCTCCCTCCATTGGTTCCTCTCTTTTCTTTCTTCCATGTGGTCTTCGGTGCTCTTTCCCTTCTTCCATGTGGTCTTCGGCCTTGATGTGCTTCAGGAGCCATCATCATTCTCTCAATGGTTATAGGCATGCCTTGGCTTAACCACATTGGATTCTCCTCTTCCATTGGAACTTTAGCCTTTGCACACAACCTCCAAATAGTACTCGGATAGTACAACCAAGATCCGGCTGAATTCTTCTCAGCTAGCTTTTGAATGTCCTTTGCCAGAATTTTATGAACTTTTACCTCTCCTCCCACAATTATGCAATGCAACATAATAGCTCTATTCTTGTTAACTTCTGAGGTGTTTACTGTGCCCAGGATTGATCTTTTCAACAACTCATACCATCCCTTTGCTTCCGGGGTGAGATTAACTCTCTTCAAATACTTGTATTTATTCTTGTCATCTCCTTCCCACTCTGAGTTCTCCATACAAATATCTCTAGCAATTCCATCATAATCCGGATCACCATTTACCCTTTGGTGGTATCCCGGTTCACTAAAGCGAACTGATTTTAGTCCCAAGACTTTCTTGATTGCATCCGAGCTAAAATCTACTTCCACTCCCCGCACATAGCTCTTGTATGTTGGGCCTCACTCATGTCAAGCCTTGAGACATTGGCATAGAACTCTCTTATGATATTAGCATTGATTTGGGTGATTGGTGATATGAGTTCCTCCCACCTCTTCTTTCGAATTTTGTCCTTCATTTCTTGACATCCATCGTCCGGCAGCAAGAATGGAATTTCTGGATATATCTTCTTCTGATTCATCCATTCAATTTGCATCTGATGGTACCGAGATTTGAATCTCCATTGGTCATATTCAGGGGTGCTCTCCTCCACCATGGGATCTTTCCCTCTTCTTCGTTTGGTTCTTGAGGAAGAGGCCATGATCACTTGGTTGTTTGAGAGTCTTGAGGTTAAAGGGAGTGTGAAGAATGTTAGAGATTTTGATGTGTGTCTTGGAGAAAGATGAAATTTGAGGCCGAGCTTGTTATGATGAGAAATGATGAAGGGAAGTTTAAATGGTTGGAGTGCAAAGGTTCGGTCACATGCATGGTTTGGAGGTGGTATATTATTTAAATGAACAATGAAGGGCTAGGATGCAATTA
Organism: Arachis ipaensis; assembly: GCF_000816755.2. Taxonomy (NCBI): domain Eukaryota; kingdom Viridiplantae; phylum Streptophyta; class Magnoliopsida; order Fabales; family Fabaceae; genus Arachis; species Arachis ipaensis. The sequence goes on from NC_029790.2 coordinate 90,037,586, forward strand.
GATACTATGTGAATCAAAGGTGTGCATGTAAGGGTGAATGAAGACAAAGCTTGCTTCTTCAATTGTCTTTGCCGTGATCATCTCAAGGAGTGGCAGATTCTCTTTTTGAAGCATGTGATGAGATTTTGTCCTCATGCTATGCTTTCCTTTATCTTGTGTCTTTCATAAAGTGTTCTTTGACCATCTAGTCATCACAACAAGACAACACACATTAGCTATATCAAACCGTGGCAATAGTGCTTCTTTTTATTAACACTATATGAATTATCATTCCTTATATCCATTTGGACCGTGACTTTCCTTGGAGGACACCAAACTTAATGTTTGGTCATATAGTTGAAAATATGTGGTTCTCTCTCCAACTAGTGAAATTGAAATCCCAATATCATTCTTGGTCAAATGTTTATAAGAGATGTTTTCATCATAATTTTCCTTTTTCTCTCTCTCTTTTTTTTTTTTCATGAAGGATCAATTGTGCTCCTAAATCCGTGCATCAAAGTTTGGTGAACACCAAACTTGTATCTTGCTTAAGGGATAAATGTGAGATGCTAGTATTAAATCACAATTGATGCCTACATCATAGAGTATGATTTCTTTTTAATTGAAAAGTCTCAGTAAGAGATAATGTATGATCATTGATGCATGATTTTTTTATTTTTCATGAGAAGAGAAACACCAAACTTAGTGTTTGGTCATATGCTAAGCATATAGTATGAAAATGTTTGCAACACTGGTTTGGTGTGCTTGAAGGCACACCAAACTTTAGAAGTCTTAGCATATGAAAAAAAAAATTTTGCATGCATTCATTGAGTACGTCTATGAAAATAAATTTCATGCTCAGATGATCATAACTTATTGAATTTGAAATGACATAAATCTTAAATCATGGGTTGCCTCCCATGGAGTGCTCTTTTATTGTCACTAGCTTGACATTGGAGCTTTCTTTTATGGTGGTTGAGGGTTGTAGTGCCTCAACTTGTCTCCCCTGACTGTGATCCTCCTCTTTGTTCTCTGGTGTTCAATTTCAGCATGTTCCAACGAGAGTATGTTGCTGACATTGTAATATGTGATTATCTCCCCATCTGAGGTTTGGGTGGTTCTTCCAGGATGGATTGTATGTATCACCATACACTTCATTTGGTCCTTGGTTGTGCATATACTGTACTTGCTCTTGTTGTTGTTCTTCTTGAGTTTCTTCATTTTGCCCCCATGTGGATGATGGTTGGCTTGTGTTAACTGCTGCAACTTGGAGACTATCAATCCTCTTGGCCATTTGTTCAAATTGTTGTTGAATTTGCTGCTGCATCATCTTGTTTTGAGCCAAGATTGAGTCCACTCCTTCTAGCTTCATTACTCCTCTTCTTTGTGATGGTTGGCGGTTTCTTTGATGAGCAAAGAAATATTGGTTTTTAGCCACCATATCAATGAGATTTTGAGCTTCCTCTGCAGTTTTCATGAGTTGCAAGGAACCTCCAGCTGAATGATCCAAAGCTTCTTGAGATTTCAATGTTAAGCCCTCATAAAAATTCTGCAGCTTATCCCACTTAGTGAACATTTCAGGAGGACATTTCCTGATTAGAGCCTTGTATCTCTCCCATGCCTCATGGATGGGTTCAGCCTCCATTTGTGTAAATGTTTGTACCTCAGTCTTTAACCTTATGATCCTTTGAGGTGGGTAAAATTTGGCAAGGAACTTGGTTACCAAATCATCCCAATTGTTGATACTGTCTCTTGGAAAGGATTCCAACCATTGAGTGGCCTTGTCTCTAAGAGAAAATGGGAATAGCAATAGCTTGTAGCTGTCAGGAGGCACACCATTAGTTTTAACAGTGTTACAAATCCTTAAGAAGGTGGATAGGTGTTGGTTCGGATCTTCAAGTGGTCCTCCACCAAAAGAGCAATTGTTTTGAACCAAAGTGATGAGTTGTGGCTTTAGTTCAAAATTGTTTGCATTGACATTTGGAGTTAAGATGCTACTTCCACAATGTCTAGGATTTGCAAAAGTATAGGAAGCTAAAACTCTCCTCTGGGGTGGATTGTTATTGTTGTTGTCTGCTCCTCCTGGTGGATTAGTTGAATGTTCCTCCATATCTTGGAATTCTTCTTCTGATTCCTCTTCTCCAACAATATTTTTCCCTCTTTCAGCTCTTCTTAACCTTCTAAGAGTTCTTTCGTCTTGTTCATGAAAGATGGGTGTATTTCTTCTTGTACCTGACATACAAGCAGAACATAAGAAACACACAAACTAGTGACACTTCAATCTACTGCTAGAATGAAGTTTTAGTTAGCTTAAGCAAAAATTCAAACAGTTAGTGGGTTAATTGAAAATTAAAGAACAGAAAAGTAAAGGTGCTAGATCTAGATCACCACCTCACTTAATCATTGTCAATCAAATTCAATCCCCGGCAACGGCGCCAAAAATTTGATGGGATATTTTCTTGGAAGAAACGAATTTCTCAAAAACACCCAAAACTAACCGGCAAGTGCACCGGGTCGCATCAAGTAATAATAACTCACGGGAGTGAGGTCGATCCCACAGGGATTGAAGGATTGAGTAATTTTAGTTTAGTGGTTGATTTAGTCAAGCGAATCAAGATTTGGTTGAGAGATTTGTGATTTGCAGAACTTAAATTGCATAGAAAGTAAAGGGAATGGGTAATTGGCATGAAATTAAAGAGAACAGGAATTAAAGTGCTGAATCTTAAAGAACAAGAAATTAAATGGCAGAAACTTAGAATGCAAGAAATGTAAATTGCAAAATCTTAAAGTGCAAGAAATGTAAATGGCTTGAATTGTAAAGGGAATGGGGAGTTGGATTTGCAGAAATTAAACAAGGAAATGTAAAATTGCAACAAATAGAGAAGTAAAGAAGGACTTGAATCGAACCGGATCTTAAAACAAAAATGTAAATGAGCATGAAAACAGTAAACAGGGAATGGGAAATGGAAATTCCGGATCTCAGGACCCAAGAGACTAGAAAGCCAAGTCTAGATCTCAATGCCTTCCTAGATCCAACAAGAATAATTGCAAAGGAGATTGTAAATTGCAAAGAAAGTAGATGAAGAACAATGAACCGAAACTGAAATTCAATTAAGCAGAAAATTAAACAAGATCCCAAAGTGAGATTGAAATAGAATTTCTTCAACTCTCCACCCAAAATCCAAGACAAGAAAAGTAAAGAGTGCTGGGCAAGAACAAGGAAGAAGAGAGATCAAATCTCCTCTCAAATTCTCTTGAATTAAAACAACAATGCCAACCTTTCTCCAAGCTTTCTTCACCTATCATTAATCAACCAAACACATCAAAGCTATGCTCAAAATCATGAGATATTCATTCTTTCATAATATATGACAATTATAGCATAAAACCTCATGAAATAGCATGAATTCATACATGGTTGATTAAATCAAAGGAAACATGAAAATCTACCCAATTGGCTTGCTTTTGGCTCAAGAAAGTGCATAATTCAATTGAGAACAAAAGAAAAAGGCTAGTGAAACTAGGCTAAGATGACTTGTCATCAGTGAGAAAGAATAAAGAAGGAAGAAAAGAGAAGAAAGAAATAAGAAGGGAAAGAAAAGATTTGGATTTGGGGAAGAAAAGATAAGATATCAGGCGCTGATCTGGATAAGCTGTGTGTCGCATGTGACGCGGATGCGTGGAGCACGCGATCGCGTGGTGTGTGATAAGTTCAGGTGACGCGGACGTGTGGTTCACGCGATCGTGTGACCTGATTTGTGCTATTGGTGTGAATGCAGCCTCGCGTACGCACAACTCTCTATTTTATATGCATATTGCCAAAAATTTGGGTGACGCGATCGCGTGAATGGCCATATTTTGAAAAACGACGCGGACGCGAGGGCACGCGTTCGCGTGATAGGGCTTGTGCTTCCAGCACCATTCTAGTCCCACTCCATCATAACTCTCTGCCATACACCTCTTTACGTCGATATTGCAGGGTCACGCGTGCGCGTGAGTGACGCGCACGCATTGGAGGCTATTTTTCAAAATGACGCGGACGCGTCAGCGATGTGTTCACGCGGGCATGGTTATGCCTAAGGCACGCCTCCAGCCACGCTTCCGCGTGACTCTCTGCTTCTTTTCTTCATGTTTCGAAAGCACCTATGACGTGGACGCGTTAGTGACGCTTGCGCGTCACGTGCATTTTTTTTATGCAGCATGCAAATGCAAATGCAGGCTATATGCAGCTATATGCAGAGATTATGAGAAGAGTCATTAACAAAAATAAAAATAGAATAAAGTAAAATAAAACTAAGACTGAAACTGAACGATCATACTATGGTGGGTTGTCTCCCACCTAGCACTTTGCTTTTACGTCCTTAAGTTGGACGGTCTTCAGGCTCATCCTGCTTCTGTTGGTGGGTATTCCAAGAGGAAAACCTCTAATTCTTTGTGATCCTTCATCTTTTCACCATGATAAAGCTTTAGGCGATGTCCATTGACCTTAATGAATTTGGAGCTAGAAGGATGACGCAGGTGAAAAATTCCGTATGGCTCTACCTTCTCTACTCTGTAGGGACCTTCCCATCTTGATCTTAGTTTGCCTGGCATAAGCCTCAGTCTGGAGTTATAAAGAATAACTAACTCCCCTGGTTTGAACTCTCTCCTTTTTATGTGCTTGTCATGGACAACCTTTATCTTCTCTTTGTATCGCTTGGAATTGTCATATGCTTCTAGGCGAGGATTCTCTAATTCTTCTAGTTGCAACTTTCTTTCAGCACTAGATTCTTCTAAATTCATATTGCATTCCCTTATAGCCCAGAAAACCTTGTGTTCCACCTCTACTGGAAGGTGGCAAGCCTTTCCGTATACCAAGCGGAAGAGGCTCGTCCCAATGGGTGTCTTATACGCTGTTCTATATGCCCAGAGTGCATCTTGTAGCCTTGCACTCCAGTCTTTCCTATGGGGCTTTACTATTTTCTCTAGGATGCGTTTGATTTCTCTGTTAGATACTTCTGCTTATCCATTGGTCTAGGGATGATAAGTTGTTGCTACTTTGTGAACTATCCCATGCTTCTTCAGTAATCCTGTTAGTCTCCTGTTACAAAAGTGAGTGCCTCGATCGCTCATGATTGCTCGTGGTGATCCAAAGCGACAGATAATATGGTTTCTAACAAAGGAAACAATAGTGTTAGCATCATCAGTACGGGTAGGAATTGCTTCCACCCATTTAGAAACGTAATCTACAACTAGCAGTATATAAAGGTAACCATTAGAGTTTGGAAATGGACCCATGAAGTCAATGCCCCAAACATAAAAAATTTCACAGAAAAGCATAATCTGTTGAGGCATCTCATCCCTTTTGGATATATTACCAAATCTTTGGCATGGGGAACAAGATTTACAAAATTCAGCAGCATCCTTAAAAAGAGTAGGCCACCAGAATTCACAGTCTAACATTTTCCTAGCTGTTCTTTGAGGGACAAAATGTCCTCCACTCTCAGAAGAGTGGTAGGCCTCTAAAATGAACTGGAATTCTGATTGAGGTGCACACCTCCTAATTACCTAGACAGCACCACACCTCCATAAATATGGGTCACCCATATATAATATTTAGACTCGCTTTTCAGCTTGTCCCTTTGATGTTTAGTAAAATTGGGAGGGAAAGTATGGCTAACTAGATAATTAGCTACAGGTGCATACCAATGAACTACTTCAGATACTGCATGCAAGCTATCAAATAGAAAAGCATCATTTATAGGAGTGGAGTCATCCTTAATATGCTCAAGGCGACTCAAGTGGTCTGCCACTAAATTCTGGTTACGACTCCTATCATTAATTTCTAAATCAAATTCTTGCAGCAACAGTATCCAACGTATCAACCTTGGTTTGGACTCCTTTTTACCTAATAAATATTTTAGAGCTGCATGGTCTGAGTACACTACTACCTTAGTACTAAGTAAATAGCTCGGAATTTATCTAGAGCAAAAACAATAGCAAGAAGCTCTTTTTCAGTAGTAGTGTAATTAGACTGAGCAGCATCTAAGGTTTTAGATGCATAAGCAATTACAAAAGGATCCTTACCTTCGCGCTGAGCCAGTGCCACTCCTACTGCATGGTTGGAGGCATCACACATAATTTCAAATTGCTGGCTCCAGTCTGGTCCTCTCATAATTGGAGCTTGAGTCAGGGCGATTTTCAGCTTATTAAACGCTTTCATGCAATCTTCACTGAACTCGAACTCAATATCTTTCTGTAGCAGTTTGGATAAAGGTAATGCTACGTTACTGAAGTCCTTAATGAATCTCTTGTAAAAACCTGCATGGCCTAGGAATGAACGGACTTCCCTCACGGAGGAGGGGTAAGGTAAACTAGAAATGACATCTACCTTTGCTGGATCTACTGAAATACCAGTTTTAGAGACAACATGTCCTAGAACAATCCCTTGTTTTACCATAAAGTGACATTTTTCAAAATTCAATACAAGGTTTGAACTAACACACCTGTCTAATACTCTAGCTAAATTATCCAAGCAAAGGTCAAATGAATCACCATATATGCTAAAATCATCCATAATTACTTCCATACAGTTCTCAATAAGATCTAAAAAGATACTCATCATACATCTTTGGAAAGTAGCAGGTGCATTACATAAGCCAAAAGGCATCCTTTTGTATGCATACGTTCCAAAGGGACATGTAAAAGTGATCTTCTCCTAATCTTCAAGAGCTATATGAATTTGAAAGTAGCCTGTATAACCATCTAAAAAGCAATAATGGGATTTACCTGACAGGCGATCGAGCATCTGATCAATAAATGGCAAGGGGTAATGATCCTTGCGAGTAGCTTGGTTGAGACGCCTATAGTCAATGCAAACCCTCCATGAATTCTGCACTCTAGTTGTCAGGAGCTCTCCATGCTCATTCTTTATTGTTGTGACTCCAGACTTTTTGGGCACCACTTGTACTGGACTGACCCATTCACTGTCTGAGATGGGGTAAATAATATCTACTTCAAATAGCCTGGTTACTTCTTTCTTGACAACTTCTAAGATGGTGGGATTCAATCTTCTTTGGGGTTGACGGACGGGTTTTGATTCCTCTTCTAAATATATTCTATGCTCACAAACTTGAGGGCTGATGCCTACTATATCCGCCAAGCTTCACCCAATTGCTTTCTTGTGTTTTTTCAGCATACTGAGCAGTTGCTCCTCCTGTTGAGAAGTGAGTTTCCTTGCAATGATAACTGGGAACTTCTGATTATCCTCAAGGTAAGCATACTTGAGGTGTGGAGGAAGGGGCTTCAATTCTAATTTCTACTCATGGCTAGGTTCTGGATCATCCGGGGCTAGTGGTAATTGTAAGGTGTCTTCATTATGTTCAGAGGATGTCCCCACACTTGGACCTTGCTCCATGTGCTTCTCTTCTACTTCTTCTTGGTGAACTTCAGCTATAGTTTTATCAATGATGTTGCACTGGAAGATAGAATGATCTTCTGGAGGGTGCTTCATAGCTTCATTTAAACTGAAACTTACTGTTCTGCCATCTATCTCAAAGGAGTAAGTTCCTGAGAATACGTCCAGCTTGAACTTTGAGGTCTTCAGGAATGGTCTTCCAAGCAGGATTGATGATGGTCTTCCTGAGTCATTAGGGGGCATTTCCAAGATATAGAAGTCAATGGGAAATGTGAGCCCCTTAATGCTCACTAATACGTCTTCAACAATTCCAACTACTGTAATAATGCTTTTATCTGCTAACACAAAACGAGCTGCCAACCTTTTTAAGGGAGGGAGCCTTAAGGTATCATATATAGACAATGGCATTATACTAACACACGCTCCTAAGTCACATATGCAATCAGAAAATATTACACCTCAAATGGTACAGTTTACCATGCATGGACCTGGATCACTACATTTTTCAGGTATACCTCCCATTAAAGCAGATATAGAACTACCTAAAGGGATAGTTTCTAATTCATTAATTTTATCTTTGTGTATGCATAAATCCTTCAGAAACTTTGCATATTTAGGTACTTGCTGAATAACATCAAAAAGGGGAACAGTTACCTCAACCTTTTTGAAAATTTCTACCATTTTGGGATCAAGTTCCATCTGCTTTCTGGACTTCCTTGCAAGATGCGAAAATGGGATAGGAATAGCGCCACTTGCAGCTTCTGCATCCTTTGGTGCTTCATTCCTTTGCTGAGCTACTTCTTCTTTAACAATGTCTTGCACTTCCTCTTCCTCTTCAGCATCTTCCACTTCTATCATATCCTTAGCTGAGGCGTGTATTTGTGGGCTTGGCTCCTCTTGGTTCCTCTCTTGCAGTGTGGTTCCAGACCTCAAAGTGATAGCATTGATGCCACCCTTGGGGTTAGGTAAGGGTGATGAGAGAACTTTTGCATGGTCTAAAAATTTGCAGATAAATCCTCGTTGCAAGTATAATTTCTAAACCAACAAAAGTCCTTTCATACAAACGTTTTGGTTGTCACAAGTAACAAACCCCTTTTAAAACTGATAACCGAGTATTTAAACCTCGGGTCGTCTTCTCAAGGAATTGCAGGGAGGTGTTCTTATTATTGGTTGTGAGTTTGTAAATTGGGGGTTTTTAATGTATAAGATAAAAAGCGAGAATAGTAAATGGCAAGAAAGTAAATTGTATTAATTTAAATAGATAATAAAACTCTTGGCAAGGAATAAGAACTGGAAGTCCTATCCTTATCAATTGTGATGAGAATTAGATTTTAATCCCACTTTGTTAACCTCTAACTATGAAGGTAAATCAAGTGGATTAATTAGCTTAATCCTCAGGTCCTAGTCAATTCCTATGGAAAGACTAGAGTTATTGGAGCAACTCCCAATTTCAACCACTGCTTTATTTGACAGCTCAAACGTTACCAATTACTTAACCAAAGCCAAAAGGGAGAATTCTAAATTAAATTAAAAGCATTCATGTAATAAAGTAAAGCAAAATTAAATCTAAAAATACCTCAAATTGCATTAATAAAAGAAATCAAATCTAACATGAATATTCATAAATTAATTGGAAAAATAAATAAAAGGAACATTGAACCTGTGATGAAGAAGAAATAATCCTAAATCCTAAAACTAAATCCTAAGAGAGAGGAGAGAACCTCTCTCTCTAAAAACTACATCTAAAATTATGAATTATGAGTTGGTGATTATGAATGGATGCATTCCCCCACTTTATAGCCTCTAATTTGTGTTTTTTGGGCCGAAAACAGGGTCGAAAACAGCCCAGAAATCGCTGGAGAAGAAATCTGACATGCTGATTTTTGTCACTGCGATGCGTCCGCGTAGAGCACGCGTTCGTGTCACCTAGCGTCAGGAAAACTATGGCATATTATATATCAAATCGAAGCCACAGACGTTAGCTTTCCAACGCAACTGGAACCGCATCATTTGGACCTCTGTAGCTAAAGTTATAGCTGTTTGAGTGCAAAGAAGTAAGGCTGGACAGCTTAGCAATTTCTCCAACTTCTTGTATTCCTTCCACTTTTGCATGCTTTCTTTCCATCCACTGAGCCATTCTTACCCTGTAATCTCTGAAATCACTTAACACACATATCAAGGCATCTAATGGTAATAAGAGAGGATTTAACATAGGGAACTTAAGGCCAAAGAAGCATATTTTCAATCAAAGCACATAATTAGGAAGGCAAATGTAAAACCATACAAATAGTATGAATAAGTGGGTAAAGAGTTGATAAAAACCACTCAATTGAGCACAAGATAAACCATAAAATAGTGGTTTATCAACCTCCCCACACTTAAACAATAGCATGTCCTCATGCTAAGCTCAAGAGAAGCTATAAAGGAGTGAAGAAGAATGATAGAGAGTATGCAATGCAACCTATCTATGTGAATGCAACTACATGCAAAATATTTCTACCTACTTGGTTAAAAGTAAATAAATTCTCCAAGAATAAATATGAACTGGATTTCACTAATTCAAATCATAAAAATGAAGTACAAATAGGCTTGTAGAAGAAAATAGCTCATGAAAGCCGGGAACAAAGAATCGAGCATCGAAACCTCACTGGGAGTGTATGCACTCTAATCACTCAAGTGTTTTAGGTTCGATTCTCTCAATTCTCTACTAACCTTCCTTTCTAAGGCTTGCTCTTCATCTAACAATCAACATAAATTTAATGTACAGATACACATATCAAGAGGTCTTTTAATGGTTGTAATGGGATTAGGGTCAAGGTAGGATTGTATTTGGCCAAGTGGACTAAAATCTGAATCCTTAATTAACTTAAACTTTTTCCACCTAATTTAAGACAATCCATGTAATCATAATACAACATCTAACTGTCCATTAAGCATGTTTTCCACATATTCATGCATTTTGATTTCAAGTACAGTACATATGCATTGCTTTCACCATTTACTTTGGGGCATTTTGTCCCCTTTTTGTTGTTTGCTCTTTTTTTTTCTCATTTTTTTATTTATATATTATTTTTTTTCTTTTGTTTTTCTCAATGCATATGATTAATTTATTGAATGCATGAACATGTCCTAAACATTTCTTTCACATTTTCATAAAGATATATAACACCCAATTCTCAAACCAAACGTTTCCAAACCCACTTTTTCCCACACTTAATTCATGAGCACTCTCACTAGTCTAAGCTAACCAAGGATTCAAATTAAGGACATTATTATTTTCTGCTTAGAGTTAGTGATGAGCTAAAGTAAAGAATAAAGGGGTAAAATAGGCTCAAAATTGGTTTGCAATGGATAATGAAAAGGTTAAGGCCATATGGGTATGTAAGCTCAGTAAAACAAAGGCCTCAATCATATAAGTGCATGCATACATCAAACCATGGAAATATAGAATCAAGCAAGACAAAGATCACAATTTTAGAGAGAAAAATACACACTAAAAAAAATATTGGTTGATAAAATGCAACCAATTAAATAGGCTCAAAATCTCACAGGTTTTGTGTGTTCGAGCTCTAAACCATGTTCCAAAATAAAATTTTTTTCAAACAAGTTTTTCAAAAAGTTTAATTCAAATTAGTGAAATGCTCTAAAAAGTTTCTTGAAAAAGAAAATATTACTTTAACCAAGTGGTAAAATATGCACAACCATCAAACAAACATGCAAATGCAACAACTAATAAGGAAAATAAATCATTGGTATTGAGATAGGAAGGTACTAACCCACGGAGATCGGTATCGACCTCCCCACACTTAAAGATTGCACCGTCCTCGGTGCATGCTAAGATGTACAAGTGGACGGGGTTTGTGGTTCCTCAGTTGGGGCTCTTTTTGTTCCTTTCCTTGCCGGTGGTTTGGGAGTAGCTTTCTCTTTACCCTTCTTGGTGGCCATCCTGAAAAGGGAAAAAGAAAGTAACTTTTTAAAGCTAAGGGTTAGAGCAAGGAAGAGAGCGGAAAAAATGGTAATCAGTGCACAATAAAGAAGAATGACGTTAACACATGGTCATGACTACATGTGAAAAGTTTCATCAATGGAAATAGAGCAAGTGCATGTAATGACAATTAAATGCAAGATGTTTATTGGCATGGAGGCAAAGGCATGAGTAGCATAGATCAAGCATTCAATGTCCAAGTTAGATTACCAAGTCTTTCAAACTAACAACATGTTTGTAATAATAATTATATTTAATTAATAAAATATAAAAAGGGTTATGTGAAAAGCAAGCATTTAGAGTAGTAGAATAAAAGAAATCTAAAAATAATGCACAATGCCATACGGGCTTTTTCACAAACACATAGCAAGCATGGTAAATAAGCTATTAAAAGTATTAAATTGAACATGCAAGCAACCCTTTAAAAAGTAATATATAATTGTCAAACAATTCCTTTAATGATCCACAAGCAAAGTAAGTAAATTTTTAACACCAATGAAAATAATTCAATGAATGAAAGTATGCAAATAAATTAAATAAAATAGAATGAAAGTGAAAGAGAATAAGAAAGGAAGAAGAAAGAAATAAGAAAAGATAAGAAAAATAAGGATTTAGAAAAGAAAAAGATAAGATATTTTGGCAGATTTAGATGAGTTGTGCGGTGCAAGCGACACGGACGTGTAGGTCACGCGTTCGCGCGAGTTGCGCTTATATGGATTGACGCGGTCGCGTCGGTCACGCGGTCGCGTCGGTCACGCGGTCGCGTCGGTCACGCGGTCGCGTGACTCGTTTTATGCTACTGGTGCGAGGGCAGCCTCGCTCTCGCACAACTTTCTGTTAAAAAATTCATTAGTGCCAAATTTTGGGTGACACGATCGCGTGGGTCATACGATCGCGTTAGTGGCCAATATTGGAACATGAAGCAGACGCGTGGGGCACGCGGTCGCGTCGTAAGGGCTGTGCGTCTAGCGCCAGTCCATCACCACTCCAGCACAACTTTCGGTCAAGCACCCTTTTCACGTCGATTTTCAGGTCACGCGGCCGCGATGGTGACGCAGTCGCGTGGGAGGCCAATGTTCCCAGCTGACGCGGACGCGTCATCGACGCGGTTGCGTGGAACAATCTGTGCTAAAGGCACGCCTCTAGCCACACTTTCGCGTGACTCTCTGTTCAATCTCTTTTCTTCAAAACGCACTGGTGACGCAGACGCATCAGCGACGCTGCCGCGTCGCGTGCGTGTTTTTTTTTTAATTTTTTTTAAATATGAAATTATGCTATATGCAATTATACAGTATGCAATATGTAATGCTAATGTGGATGATATGAATAATTCCAGGTTCAATAATAGAATAAAATAAAACTGAAAAATAAACAAAAACTAAATAAAATTAAAAATTGATAAAGAAACGATCATACCATGGTGGGTTGTCTCCCACCTAGCACTTTTAGTTAAAGTCCTTAAGTTGGAAATTTGGTGAGCTCCCTATTATGGTGGCTTGTGTTTGTATTGATCCTTGAATTCCCACCAATGTTTGTACTTCCAGTATCCTCCGGGATCCCAAACTAGGCGCAGAAAGCCTTCAAGCAAGTTGAAGCAAGTGACAAGGCCCCAAGAGTGTTGATTCCTGGAATGAATTCCGGGGTCCCAAACTTTGCTTTTACACCCGTCTTTGTGTTGATCATTATGATTCCATCCGGGTAGCGAGTAATCTGAATTCTCACTAAAGTGGCCAAAAAACTTCCTAGACCCATTCAGTTGAGCTTTACACCAACCTTTGCGTTTAAACTTAAAACTTCCAACCATAATGAACCTTGCAGGACAATTCTTACCACTGGCCATCTTCCTCTTACTCTTAATGCCACAAAGAGCTCTAAGTTGACCATCCGTCTCCAGTAGCCCATATTCAAGTGGGATTAAAAAGCTAAGGGATATGAATTTTACCCACTTGAATGTTGTGAAGGATGATGGCAACTTAGGGGGAGGGGTCTCCAATAACTTTGGCAAGGTGATTTCAAGCTCCACTCCCTTGTGCTCTTTGACAACTTCCACCTCTTTGCAAACTTCTTTGATTTCAACCTCTTCTTCTTGGTAGCTTTCTTTTAATTCAATCTCTTCTTCATTACTTACCAAGGGCATGGGAGGTAGTGCTTTTTCTTCTTTAATCTCCATCTCTTGATCAACCTCTTCCAAGTCCTTTACCATGATATGCCTTGGAGGTTGTACACCCTCCTCAACATCAATTTCAAACATCTTTGAAGGAGGTTCTATGGCTGGACTTTCCCATGGAGGTTCTGCATCTCCTAAGTCTGCAACCACTTCTTCTTCTTCAATAATTCCGGCTTCCTCCACTTGTTCCAGTATAAATTCATGCTCCTTACTGTCCACCGGAGTTTCTAATGTCTCCTTCATGCTACGTTTTTCATTAGATTGTCCACATGAAGCCATGGGGGTTTCCTGAGTGTCCAAACATCGGAAAGATAATTGATTTATTGCTTGATTCAATTGGTGAAGGGTTGCATTAAATTTTTCAAATGTTTCCTTGAGTCGATCCGTTGATTCTTGGGGTGATGAAGATGGATATGATGCATAGGGAGGTGGTGGTTCTTGGGAGTAATTGGGTTGGAATTGGGGTGGATAAGGGTTAGGGTCATATGAAGGTGAATGGTGGAAAGGGGCTTGTGAGTATGGTGGTCCAAAGTCATGTTGAGGAAATGGTTCATAGGCATATGGTGGTGGTTGTTGATAATCAAAAGAGCGCTCACCATAGCCATTGCCTTGATAGAACGGTTGTTGATAGTCCATTGGAGGTGGTTGTTGCCATGAGGGTTGATCAAATCCTTGTGGCTCCTCCCATCTTTGATTGTTCCAACCTTGATGCTTGTTCCTGTTATAGCTTCCATTCCTTTCAACATTATTAGAACCAAACTCAAAGCGAGAAGGGTGAGAATTCATAGTAAATAATAAAAATTAAAAATAAAAACAAATAAACAAGCAAAGGAAAATAAAATAAAATAAATAAGAGAAAAGATTTGAAATTTGAAATTTGAATTTGAAATAAGATAAGATAAGAATTTTGAAATTTAAAACTAAGATAAGATAAGATAAAAAAATTTTAAAATAAAAATCTGAATTTTTTTTTTTCGAAAATAAATCAATTTAAAAGTAAAATATTTACAATAACCAATAATAAGGCACACGTTTTCAATTTCCCGGCAACGGCGCCATTTTGATGAGAGAACTTTTGCGTGGTCTAAAAATTTGCAGATAAATCCTCGTTGCAAGTATAGTTTCTAAACCAACAAAAGTCCTTTCATACAAACGTTTTGGTTGTCACAAGTAACAAACCCCTTTTAAAATTGATAACCGAGTATTTAAACCTCGGGTCGTCTTCTCAAGGAATTGCAGGGATGTGTTCTTATTATTGGTTGTGAGTTTGTAAATTGGGGGTTTTTAATGTATAAGATAAAAAGCGGGAATAGTAAATGGCAAGAAAGTAAATTGTATTAATTTAAATAGATAATAAAACTCCTGGTAAGGTATAAGAACTGGAAGTCCTATCCTTATCAATTGTGATGAGAATTGGATTTTAATCCCACTTTGTTAACCTTTAACTATGAAGGTAAATCAAGTGGATAATTAGCTTAATCCTCAGGTCCTAGTCAATTCCTATGAAAAGACTAGAGTTATTGGAGCAACTCCCAATTTCAACCACTTCTTTATTTGACAGCTCAAGCGTTACCAATTACTTAACCAAAGCCAAAAGGGAAAATTCTAAATTAAATTAAAAGCATTCATGTAAATAAAGTAAAGCAAAATTAAATCTGAAAATTCCTCAAATAGCATTAATAAAAGAAATCAAATCTAACATGAATATTCATAAATTAATTGGGAAAATAAATAAAAGGAACATTGAACCTGTGATGAAGAAGAAATAATCCTAAATCCTAAAACTAAATCCTAAGAGAGAGGAGAGAACCTCTCCCTCTAAAAACTACATCTAAAATTATGAATTATGAGCTGGTGATTATGAATGGATGCATTTCCCCACTTTATAGCCTCTAATCTGTGTTTTCTGGGCCAAAAACTTGGTCAAAAACAGCCCAAAAATCGCTGGAGAAGAAATCTGCCACGTTGATTTTCGTCACTGCGACGCGTCCGCGTGGAGCACGCGTTCGTGTTGCCTAGCGTCAGAGTAAGTACGGCCTATTATATATCAAATCGAAGCCCCGGACGTTAGCTTTCCAACGCAACTGGAACCGCGTCATTTGGACCTCTGTAGCTAAAGTTATAGCCGTTTGAGTGCAAAGAGGTCTGGCTGGACAGCTTAGCAATTTCTCCAACTTCTTGTATTCCTTCCACTTTTGCATGCTTTCTTTCCATCCTCTGAGCCATTCTTGCCCTGTAATCTCTGAAATCACTTAACACACATATTAAGGCATCTAATGGTAATAAGAGAGGATTTAACATAGGGAAATTAAGGCCAAAGAAGCATGTTTTCAATCAAAGCACATAATTAGGAAGGTAAATGTAAAACCATGCAAATAGTATGAATAAGTGGGTAAATAGTTGATAAAAACCACTCAATTGAGCACAAGATAAACCATAAAATCGTGGTTTATCAAAGGGTTGAGAAGGAATTCCACTAGAATTTAAAGGCTGGTTAGTGGAAGTAGGTAATGAATCTATCCGGGCGGCGAGAGCTTGTAAGGTGGCATTCAGATCATTTAGAGTAGAGTTCAGTGTAGTCTACGTATCTTATTGTCCTTGTGCAAGAGAACGAAGCATCTCGTCATTTGATGAGGAAGTGGGATAAGTGATCTGAGGTACTTGTTGTTGGTTGTGCTGGGGTCCTTGTGATTGCCTTAGGTGAGGAGCTCTGTAAGGTTGGTTCTGATTCTGCTATCTGTTGTTGTTATTCTACCTCTGGTTTCCATTGTTGTCTCTGCCTCCTCTGTTATAGTTGTCCCTCCAGCCATGGTTGAAATTATCCCTCCAACCTTGGTTGGAGTTGTTCTGCCATCCTTGGTTATAGTTCCCACCTTGGTTGTAATTGTCGCCTTGTTGATTGTGTCCTTCATTCGGGCGGTCATAGAAGTTATGAGTAGCTGCCACAGTATTTTTTTCTTGTTGGAGCTGCAGGCATTCATCAGTATAATGACTATAATCAGCACATATGCCGCATACTATTTGGGGAACAAACTGTTGGCTTTGTTGTGGTGGGGAAGGCTGAGCTTGTTGTTGTTGATTCAATTGTAATTGCTTCAATAGGTTGGTCATTTCACATATGCTCTGTGTAAGAGCAGAAGTCTCAGTGCTAGAGAAAACTTCTGCAACGGCTTTTGAGTGGCTATTCCTGTGCCTGTGATTCCTGGTAGACTCAGCTAAGTCGCTGATTAGTTGCCATGCTTCATCTGCGGTCTTGTACTTTTTCAGAGAACCATTACTAGCACCATCTAGTGTAGTTTTATCCCGAGGCTTCATGCCTTGAGTAAAATAGCTGATCAAGACTAGCCTGTCAATCATGTGATGGGGGCATGCATCCAGAAGGTTCTTAAAACGCTCCCAGTACTCATAGAGAGTTTCTGATTCACCTTGAACAATGCATGATATCTCTTTCCTTAGTCTGTCTGTAACTTTAGCTGGAAAGTATTTCTCCAAAAATTCTCTTCTGAGCGTATCCCAGTTAGTAACAGTCGCTTCAGGTTGGGAGTAGTACCACTCCCTTGCCTTTTCCTCAAGAGAAAATGGGAAGGCAGTTAACAGAATAGAAGTTTCATTCGCACCCTGACGCCTAACAATAGAACAGGCTGTCTGAAAATCCCTGAGGTGCTTGATAGGCTCCTGAGTAGGTAAGCCATGAAACTTGGGCATTAAGTTGATTAGTGGAGTTTTCAGTTCAAAATCCGCAGCCAGAGTTGGATGATGCACTTGATACAGCTGCATTGTAAAATCTGGGGCTCCAGCTTCCTGGAGAGTAATCCTCCTAGGTGTTGCCATTCTATCTGCACGTGAATCAACTTAATCAGTAGTAAAGGAGCTTGTTTCGCTCTCGAATGGCGGTTCAGATTCACCCTCAGATGAGACTGGTGAATCGATAACAATCACTTCACCACCCTCAGAGGCTAACCGACGTCGAGCTCGCCTAATATGTGAAATAGTTCTTTCAATTTCAGGATCAAATGTGGCTAAGCTCAGATCAGGTAGTGAACGTATCATTCAATTAAAGAAACATATAGCTCAGGGTAAAAAAAATAAAAATAAAATATGCAAAGAAAAATAAAAATATGTACACTAATTAATAATTTAGTACACAATTGCAACTCCCCGGCAACAGCGCCAAAAACTGGTGCGTGGCAGCAGTTAGGCTAATTAAGAGATTATAATATAATAGAACAGTATTGCGAGTATAGCTCTTAACTAGCTTAAATCCGCCTCACCAATTTAGAAGAGTGTCACAAAAATTTAGAATAGAAAAATACTGGGAGTATGAGTCCCAGGTTGTCTCCCAACGAGTTGCAAGAAATGGTGCTATTTTATTAATTAGGAATTTCCAAGAGAGTTTGAGTTTGATTGATAAGCAATTAAATAATTGTAAATTAAAGCAATAAAAACTAAGAATGATTATTAATATTCTAGATAAAAAGCCTTGACTCGGGGAATGATTAATTGGAAGTTCTATCCTTATTGGGGTCTCTTAAGTGTAGTATCAAAAAGGTTGTTGTTTTCACTTAGTTAACCCTTACTAAATAAAGGAAAGTCAAGTGATTGAGCTAACTCTTATTCGCAAATCCTAGTCCTCTCCCTTGGGAAGGTCTAGGGTTAGTAAATACAGAATTAGCCAACAACTTCCAGTTTAATTAGTACTTAAGCCTTCCAACTCAAGTGTCTCCTTTTAATTAACCCCCATGTCAAGTATGGAGTCTACTCCATTGACATGAATATAACGCTCATAAAAATATAAGAAAAAGACATGGTAATTTAAATAAAATAGGGATTCAAAATTAATTAAAAGTAAAAGTAATCCTTTGCATTAACAATTCATGAAAATAATCCACTTACTACTTTAAACAAGAATTAAGAATATGGAATAAATAAAAGAGTAAGTAAGGAAACAAACTAGAATAGTATCTTTAACGGAGGTAATGACTCTTCAATATCCAAAAGCAAAATTAATAAATTAATAAACTATGAATGAAAAGAAAACCTAAAAACTATCCTAATGAGAATGTGTGAATGTATCTAAAATTGGGAAAAAAAGGGTGTGTTGAGTCTCTGCATGTTCCCTGGCTTTATTCTGTGTTTCTGGGCCAAAAAATGGGTCAAAATGCGGCCCGAAATTGCCCCTAGCATTTTCTGTTAATTATGCAGATCACGCAGGTCACGCGTACGCGTCAGTCACGTGTGTGCGTCATTCAGCGATTTTCCTTGTCACGCGTACGCGTCATCCACGCGTTCGCGTTATTTGTGCAGACTCCAATCCACGCATACGCGTTAGGCACGCGCACGCGTCACTGCAATTTTCTCCATTCCGCGCGCTCGCATGAGCCATGCGCGCGCGTCGGTGTTCGCTGGTCATCTCCTTAGTTTCTTGTGTTCCTTCTATTTTTGCAAGCTTCCTCTCCATTCTCTAAGCCATTCCTGTCCTATAAAGCCTGAAACACTTAACACACGGATCACGACATCGAATGGTATAAAGGAGAATTAAAATACACAAATTAAAGATATCTTAGGAAGCAAATTTTCAACCATAGAATAAAACTAGGAAGGAAAATGTAAAATCATGCAATTAGTATGAATAAGTGGGTGAAGACATGATGAAACCACTTAATTAAACACAAGATAAACCATAAAATAGTGGTTTATCAACCTCCCCACACTTAAACATTAGTATGTCCTCATGCTTAGCTTAAGGAGATAAAACAAATGAGTAGGAAAGAGTAAGACTCATGCAATGCAATGCAACCTATGTATATGAATGCAACCTATGTATATGAATGCAATGCAACCTATGTATATGAATGCAATCTAGAACAGCGTTGCGAGTATAGCTCTTAACCAGCTAAAATCTGCCTCACCAATTTAGAAGAGTGTCACAAAAATTTAGAATAGAAAAATACTGGGAGTATGAGTCCCAGGTCGTCTCCCAACGAGTTGCAAGAAAGGGTGCTATTTTATTAATTAGGAATTTCCAAGAGAGTTTGAGTTTGATTTATAAGCAATTAAATAATTGTAAATTAAAGCAATAAAAACTAAGAATTATTATTAATATTCTAGATAAAAAGCCTTGATCGGGGAAATGATTAATTGAAAGTTCTATCCTTGTTGGGGTCTCTTAAGTTTAGTATAAAAAAGGTTGTTGTTTTCACTTAGTTAACCCTTACTAAATAAAGGAAAGTCAAGTGATTGAGCTAACTCTTATTCGCAAATTCTAGTCCTCTGCCTTGGGAAGGTCTAGCGTTAGTAAATACAGAACTAGCCAACAACTTCCAGTTTAATCAGCACTTAAGCCTTCCAACTCAAGTGTCTCCTTTTAATCAACCTCCATGTCAAGTATAGAGTCTACTCCATTGACATGAATATAACGCTCATAAAAATATAAGAAGAAGACATGGTAATTTAAATAAAATAGGGATTCAAAATTAATTAAAAGTAAAAGTAATCCTTTGCATTAACAATTTATGAAAATAATCCACTTACAACTTTAAACAAGAGTTAAGAATATGGAATAAATAAAAGAGTAAGTAAGGAAACAAACTAGAATAGCATCTTCAACGGAGGTAATGACTCTTCAATTTCCAAAAGCAAAAGTAATGAATTAATAAACTATGAATGTAAAGAAAACCTAAAAACTATCCTAATGAGAATGTGTGAATGTATCTAAAATTGGGAAAAAAGGATGTGTTGAGTCTCTGCATGTTCCCTGGCTTTATTCTGTGTTTCTGGGCCGAAAACTGGGTCAAAATGCGACACAAAATCACCCCAGCATTTCTGTTAATTCTGCAGATCGCGCAGGTCACGCGTACGCGTCAGTCACGTGTGCGTGTCATTCAGCGATTTTCCTTGTCATGCGTACGCGTCATCCACGCGTTCGCGTCATTTGTGTAGACTCCAATCCACGCGTATGTGTCAGGCACGCGCACGCGTTGCTGCAATTTTCTCCATTCCGCGCGCTCGAGTGAGCCATGCGCGCGCGTCGGTGTTCGCTGGTCATCTCCTTAGTTTCTTGTGTTCCTTCCATTTTCGCAAGCTTCCTCTCCATTTTCTAAGCCATTCCTGCCCTATAAAGCCTGAAACACTTAACAAACGGATCACGGCATTGAATGGTATAAAGGAGAATTAAAATACACAAATTAAAGATCTCTTAGGAAGCAAGTTTTCAACCATAGAATTAAACTAGGAAGGAAAATGTTAAATCATGCAATTAGTATGAATAAGTGGGTGAAGACTTGATGAAACTACTCAATTAAACACAAGATAAACCATACAATAGTGGTTTATCAGATAACTATCTACCATGGAAGGATCAAGTAGAATCCATGATCAAAGGATAGAGATGCTTGACCACATCACAAGACAATCAATTCCAGTGAAGTATCTCCTCAACAGAGATAAAGCTGCCGATGTGATAAATTTAGTGTATTCGTAATGGAAGAAGTAGGATGCATTGTTGAAGACTTGGTTACTAGCATCGTTGAGCAAGCGGTTGACGACGAGAATGATCGATTGTGTCTTCTCGCATGAAATCTAGTGCAGGTTAGAAACATTCTTCGCATCTCAAATTACAGCAAAAATTAGGCAATTCTAGAACAAGTGAGTCAATACAAAGAAGGAAGGATTTTTTTATCACAACAATCATGGCAAGATCTAAGCCTGTGTCCATGGAAAAATTAAAAGCTTTCCTGATGGCACATGAGGAGTTGTTAGAACAGTACAAGAAATAAGATAATCTTGTGCAAGCACACTTGGCTCAGGCTCAATCAAACTTCTGTTGCTCAAGAGGTGGTTTCCGTGGAAGCAGAGGGTCTTTCGTGGTAGAGGTAGTGCAAGATTTATGAGAGGAGCAAGAACGGTGTAGTCTCAATTTCAAAATTACGGAAGAGGTGGTCCTAGACTGTCGCAATGCCAAGTTTGCAACAAACTTGGGCACACGGCTCCCAATTGTTGGTATAGGTATGATCAAGGTTGTCAAACTCGCGAGTCTAAGTAAACTCATGGAGCTGACCTAGACTCGACTCACGAGTTAACTCGTAGACTCGTACGAGTTCACCTGTTATGAAGTTTATATAAATTAAAATAAGAGCATACATTATAACAAATACTTTAAAATACACATTCAAAACCTCTATAATTATTCTTATACAAATACAGCATAGAACACACAAAATTAAAAATTCTAAATTTGTAATATTAAATCTTTAATTGAACATTGAATAATATCAAATTAACTCTAATCAAAATAATTAATTACTAATCAACCATGAATGGATGAACCACCTGGCCATCTAACATAAACAATAAGTACTAGGCTAAAATTAGAAGCAATAAAATTTAAAAAGAAAAAAAAAACTAAATCAACAAGCAAAGGCTCAAAGAAAGGGCAAAAGGCATACAAAAAATAGAGGATATAGAAGAAAAGAAGGGGCAAAGTCCCAGCAATAGCATATCGAAGACAAGGGTGCAGCAGGCAACGGTGGTGAGGGTGCAGCAGCAGCACGAAATGACGGCGACAAATAGTCATGGATTTCACGATTGTGCAAACCAGAGCAGAGATAGGACTGTAGGAGAAGTAGTCAAACTCATGAACGGTGATAGCATGATGGAGTTGCAGATAGTGGAGATGTGAAGAAATACAAAGCAGAGGGCAACATAGGTAAAATCCACAAAGACAATTGCACAAATCAGAGTAGAGGTAGCAGACGCAGGCGAACAACGGCAGCTCGACGGGGAACGGCGACTGCGGCAGAACATGGAGAAAGTGAGACTTGAGAGACATGACGCAGATGAGTGAGTTGTGAGTGAGTTTTCTTTCATTCTTTGGGAGTGTTATTGTAACCCTAATAAAAAAGTATTTTTTGGTTTCAAAATGAAGCTTTTTTGAGCAAAAATAAAAAAAAAAACACAAACTCGCTAACTCGGTCCTAGACTCACGAGTTTATCCGAGTTTGACCGAGTCTAGCTGAGTCTAGTCGAGTTTACTCAAGATAGAGTCTATGCCCGAGTCAACTCCATTCCATATCTAAACTCGTAAACTTGTACGAGTTTACGAGTTAACTCGAGAGTTTGACAACAATCCATATGATGGCTATGGTAATGGAAGAGCTGAAGCCCCATCACATTCACACAACCTTAGCGCCAATTATCGTATACAAATGCCTTGGTTCAGAATGACGCTGAATTTGCTACTCCAACAACGCTGCAAGATCCAGATTGATTTCCAGATTCAGGAGCCACGCACCACATGATTGCCGATGCTCATAACCTTGGGGAAAAGACTGAATACGCTGGTTCAGAAAGAGTCACCATCGGCAATGGTTCAGGTTTGCCAATTAGTCATATTGGAAGTTCAATTTTCATTTCAGATCTGAATAGAAAGCAATTCTTGCTTAGCAAATTACTGTTAGTTCCAAAAATTTCAAAGAATTTGTTAAGTGTCTATCAGCTTGTAATAGATAATAGGGTATTTTTTGAATTTCACGATGATCATTGTGTTGTTAAATGCAAGGTTTCCAAGGAGTTCATACTGCAAGGAACAATTGATAAAGGATTGTATAAATTCTTTGGATTCCGTCCAAAATCAAGAGATGATGTTGCTGCTGCCCTACTATCTTCAGTGCCTCTGTCAGGAAATAACGACTGCTTATTATGGCATGCTCGTCTTGGGCATCCGTCAGTTTTGGTAGTTAGTCAAGTTCTTAAGTCATGTCATATTCCTTTGAAATCAATAAATTTTGTGTGTTTTTCTTGTTGTATTGGAAAGGCACATCAACTTCCTTTCCCTAAATCTAATTCCCTTTACACACAAATTTTTAGAATTGGTCTTTACAGATGTTTGGGGACCTGCCCCGATTGCTTCAGTAAATAATTGCAAATACGATGTTCATTTTATTGATGCTTTTTCATGTTTCATTTGGATTTATCTGCTTTCCTCTAAGTCTCAAATCTGATCTACATTTGAAAATTTCCAATCTATGGCTGAGTTACAACTTGGAACTAGGATTAAATGTGTGCAAAGTGAGAACGCTAAAGAATATGTTAGTTTGGCTAAGTCTGTGCAGGATACAGGTATTATGTGGAGGTTTTCCTGCCCATATGAACACCAAGAAAATGGTGCCACTGAGTGCAAACATAGACACATTGTAGAGTCTGGGTTGACATTATTGGCAGTTGCGTCTATGCCAAAAAAGTTCTGGGGGGAGGCCTTCATGACTGCCGTCAAGTTAATAAACTCTACCAACTCTAGTGCTAAACAACGTTACACCTTATGAAAGACTGTTCAACTCCAAACCTGATTACCTATCTTTTAAAACCTTTGGATGTTTGTGCTTTCCTTATACCAGGCCCTACAAATCCAATAAAATTGATGACCAATCTGAACCTTATGTATTTCTTGGTTATGGAGTACAACACAAAGACTACAAATGATTGACTTCCGCTGGAAAAATTATCCTCAACACTCATGTCTTTTTTTATGAAACAAAATTTCCCTTCAAGACTGGTTTTGCTTCATCCGATGACGTCTCACCCTCCTCTAGCTCCCCTTCGGCAAATACTCTTCTTCCTATTATTTCTAAATGATTTGTGGAAAACGATCCAACAAAAAACTCACCGGCAAGTGGACCGGGTCGCATCAAGTAATAATAACTCACATGAGTGAGGTCGATCCCACAGGATTGAAGGATTGAGCAATTTGAGTTAGGTGGTTAGTTTACTCAAGCGAACAAGAGTTGATTTGAGTGATTTGTATCCAACAGAAGTTAAATTGCATGAAATTTAAAGGGAGAGGGATAATTGACAAGAAATTAAAATGCAGAAGAATTAAAAGAGCTGAATCTTAAAGTGCAAGTAATGTAAATTGCAGAAACCTAGATTACAAGAAACGTAAATAGCTAAAACTTAAAGTACAAGAAATGTAAATTGCTTGAATGATAAAGGGCTCAGGGAGCTGGGATTGCAGAATTTAAACAAAGAAGAGTAAATTGCAACAAGTAAAAGAGTTGAAGATGAATTGAACTGAAGTAGATCTCGGATAGAAAAGTAAATTAGCTTGAAGAAGCATTCAGCAGATGAACTAAAATGAAAATGCAGATCTCGGGGGTCAAGAGAGTAGAAATCCAAGTCTAGATCTCACTGCCTTCCTTGAACAACTCAAAGAACAATTGCAAACAAATTAAAGATCAAAACAGTAAAGAAATTTGAATTCAAATCACCAAATCTTGAATTATGCAGAGAAAGGAACAAAGAGATCTCAAGGTGAGATTGAGACAGAATTTTCTCAATTCTCAACACCCAAGAACCAAGAAAAGAAATAAAGAGTGCAGAAACAAGAACAAGGAAGAAGAGAGATCAATTCTCCTTCCCCATTCTCCAAGATCCAAAGTAAGAATTCAAAAGAAAGTAAAAGTGTCAAATTCCAAAATGAAAGCAAAAGTCCTCTCTAAATCAAACTAGCTTCTATTTATACACTTCCTAATTTGGATCTAAGAATTTGGGTGGGCTTCTAAATTTGGTGAAGAAATAGATTTAATTTGAATTTTTGGTGAATTTCCTAGCCCATTGGTGCGCAGAAATTGTGATTACACTTTGATTATGTAAAATTCATTGCTCTTTCTTTCCCTGGCAATGGCGCCAAAAACATGATGCCAATACCATGGTTCACAACTTCGCACAACTAACCAGCAAGTGCACTGGGTCGTCCAAGTAATACCTTACGAGAGTAAGGGTCGAATCCCACGGAGATTGTTGGTATGAAGCAAGCTATGGTCACCTTGTAAATCTCAGTCAGGCGGATATAAAATAGTAATGGGGTTTTCGAAAATAATTAATAAAATAGGTATAGAAATACTTATGTAAATCATTGGTGAGAATTTCAGATAAGCGAATAGAGATGCTTTCGTTCCTCTGAACCTTTGCTTTCCTGTTATCTTCATCCAATCAGTCTTACTCCTTTCCATGGCTGGCTTTATGCAAGGGCATCA
>NC_029790.2:90063229-90063416 GCF_000816755.2 Arachis ipaensis
GGAGTGCAGAAACTCTACCGTTGAAAATACATAAGTGAAAGGTCCAGGCATGGCCGAGAGGCCAGCCCTCAAAACGTGATCTAAGATAGAATACAACTGATCAAAGATATCTAATACAATAGTAAAAGGTCCTATTTATAATAAACTAGCTACTAGGGTTTACAGAAGTAAGTAATTGATGCATAAA
>NC_029790.2:90063476-90066647 GCF_000816755.2 Arachis ipaensis
TGAGGTGGGGAAAGGCTAACCTTGCCGTAGTGGAGGATTTGTCTGCCACTTTGTAGAGTTCTTGAGGTATAATCTCATGAACTTCTACCTCTTCTCCAATCATGATGCTATGGATCATGATGGCCCGGTCTATAATAACTTCAGACCGGTTGCTAGTGGGAATGATTGAGCATTGAATGAACTCCAACCATCCTCTAGCTACAGGCTTAAGGTCCAGTCTTCTTAGTTGAACCGGCTTGCCTTTGGAGTCAATCTTCCATTGAGCTCCTTCCACACATATGTCCATGAGGACTTGGTCCAACCTTTGATCAAAGTTGACTCTCCTTGTGTAGGGGCGTGCGTTCTCTTCCATGTTTGGCAAGTTGAATGCCAACCTCACATTTTCCGGACTAAAATCTAAGTATTTCCCCCGAACCATGGTGAGATAATTCTTTGGGTTCGGGTTCTTACTTTGATCATGGTTCCTAGTGATCCATGCATTAGCATAGAACTCTTGAACCATTAGGATACCGACTTGTTGGATGGGATTTATTAGTACTTCCCAACCTCTTCTTTGAATTTCATGTCGGATCTCCGGATACTCATTTCTTTTGAGTTTGAAAGGGACCTCGGGAATCACCTTCTTCTTGGCCACAACATCATAGAAGTGGTCTTGATGGGCCTTGGAGATGAACCTTTCCATCTCCCATGACTCAGATGTGGAAGCTTTTGTCTTTCCTTTCCCCTTTCTAGAGGATTCTCCGGTCTTAGGTGCCATCAATGGTAATGGAAAAACAAAAAGCTTATGCTTTTACCACACCAAACTTAGAATATTACTTACCCTCGAGCAAGAGAAGAAAGAATAGATGAAGAATAAGAAGAAATGGAGGAGAGAGAGAAGGGGTTGTGTTTCGGCCAAGAAGAGAAAAGAGGGTTGTGTTGTGTGAAAATGAGGAAGAATGGAAGGCTTTATATAGGGAAGGAAGGGGGGTGAGGTTTCGGCCATATAGGGTGGGTGTGGGTGGGAAAGTGATTTTGAATTTTGAAGGTAGGTGGAGTTTATGAGGTAGGTTTATGGGGAAGAGTGGGTGGATGTGAGTGGTGAAGAGGTGATGGGGAAGAGAGATTGAGGTGATTGGTGAAGGGTTTTGGGGAAGAGTGTTTATGGGATTGTGTGAAAGAGGGGTGAGAAGAAGTGAGTGGAGGTAGGTGGGGATCCTGTGGGGTCCACAGATCCTGAGGTGATCCTGTGGGGTCCACAGATCCTGAGGTGTTCAAGGATTTACAACCTTGCACCAAATTAGGCATGTAAAATGCCCTTGCACACAACTTTGGGCGTTCAGTGCCAGGTTGGTGCCCATTTTGGGCGTTCAACGCCCATTTGTTGCCCATTTCTGGCGTTGAACGCCAAAACCATGCTTGTTCTGGGCGTTCAGCGCCAGCTCCTCTCCAGGGTGCAATTCTGGCGTTCAGCGCCCAGATGATGCCCATTTTGGGCGTTTAGCGCCCAGATACTGCCCATTTTGGGTGTTCAGTACCAGAACCATGCTCTATTCTGGCGTTGAACGCCAGGCAGATGCCTCCTCCAGGGTGTGATTTTTCTTCTGCTGCTTTTGATTCCGTTTTCAATTTTTATATTTATTTTGTGACTCCTCATGATCATGAACCTATGGTGCACGGATTATGAATCACACTTTTCACAACTCGTACCACTAACCAGCAAGTGCACTGGGTCGTCCAAGTAATACCTTACGTAAGTAAGGGTCGAATTCCACGGAGATTGTTGGTTTGAAGCAATCTATGGTTATCTTGCAATTCTTAGTCAGGAAGTCAATTTTATTTATCAGTTGAATTGTGAATAAACAAGAGAGCATGGGTTAAAGGTTACTTGTTATGCAGTAATGGAGAATATGTTGGAGTTTTGGAGATGCTTTGTCTTCTGAATCCTTGCTTTTCTCTGTCCTCTGATTCACGCACACACGTCCTTCTATGGCAAGCTGTGTGTTGGGGCATCACCGTTGTCAATGGTTACATCCAATCCTCTTGTGAAAATGGTCCAGATGCTCTGTCACAGCATGGCTAATCATCTGAGGTTCCCGATTGTGCTGGAATAGGATTCACCCTCCTTTTGCGTCTGTCACTACGCCCAGCATTCGCGAGTTTGAAGCTCGTCACAGTCATTCAATCCCTGAATCCTACTCGGAATACCACAGACAAGGTTTAGACTTTCCAGATTCTCATGAATGCCGCCATCAATCTAGCTTATACCACGGAGATTCTGATTAAGAAATCTAAGAGATATTCATTCAATCTGATGTAGAACGGAGGTGATTGTCAGACACACGTTCATGGATTGAGGAAGGTGATGAGTGTCACTGATCATCACCTTCTTCATAGTTAGGCGCGAATGGATATCTTAGATAGGAACACGCATGTTTGAATAGAAAATAGAAATACTTGCATTAATTCATCGAGACACAGCAGAGCTCCTCACCCCCAACAATGGAGTTTAGAGACTCATGCCATCAAAGAGTACAAAGTTTTGATCTAAAAATGTCATGAGATACAAAATAAGTCTCTAAAAGTTGTTTAAATACTAAACTAGTGGCCTAGGTTTACAGAAAATGAGTAAACTATAGCAGATGGTATAGAGATCCACTTCTGGGGCCCACTTGGTGTGTGCTGGGGCTGAGACTTAAGCAATTCACGTGCATAAGGCCATTTTGGGCGTTCAACGCCAAGTTTGAATCCATTTCTGGCGTTGAACTCCAACTTTTGATCCTTTTCTGGCGCTGGACGCCAGAATTGGGCAGAGAACTGGCGTTGAACGCCAGTTTACGTCATCTATCCTTGAGCAAAGTATGGACTATTATATATTTCTGCAAAGCCCTAGATGTCTACTTTCCAACGCAATTGGAAGCACGCCATTTCGAGTTCTGTAGCTCCAGAAAATTTACTTTGAGTGCGGGGAGGTCAGAATCCAACAACATCAGCAGTCCTTTTCCAGCCTGAATCAGATTTTTGCTCAGCTCCCTCAATTTCAGCCAGAAAAATACCTGAAATTACAGAAAAACACACAACTCATAGTAAAGTCCAGAAATATGAATTTTTCCTAAAAACTAATGAAAATAAACTAAAAACTAACTAAAACATACTAAAAACTATATGAAATTAACCCCAAAAAGCGTATAA
>NC_029790.2:90067571-90069358 GCF_000816755.2 Arachis ipaensis
ATACTAAAAACTATATGAAATTAACCCCAAAAAGCGTATAAAATATCCGCTCATCACAACACCAAACTTAAACTGTTGCTTGTCCTCAAGCAACTAGACAAATAAAATAGAAGACTAATAGGTTGAGAAGCAATAATATCTCAGAGTTTTTGATTGAAGCTCAGATCCTAATTAGATGAGCGGGACTAGTAGCTTTTTGCTTCCGAACTGTTTTGGCATCTCACTTTATGCATTGAAGCTCAGAGTGATTGGCATCTATAGGAACTTTAGAATTCAGATAGTGTTATTGATTCTCCTATTTTAGTATGATGATTCTTGAACACAGCTATTTCATGAGTCTTGGCCGTGGCCCTAAACACTTTATTTTCCAGTATTACCACCGGATACATAAATGCCACAGACACATAATTGGGTGAACCTTTTAGATTGTGACTCAGCTTTGCTAAAGTCCCCAATTAGAGGTGTCCAGAGTTCTTAAGCACACTCTTCTTTCTACTTTGGACCTTGACTTTAACCGCTCAGTCTCAAGTTTTCACTTGACACCTTCACGCCACAAGCACATGGTTTGGGACAGCTTGATTTAGCCGCTTAGGCCAGGATTTTATTCCCTTAGGCCCTCCTATCCACTGATGCTCAAAGCCTTGGGATCCTTTTTATTACCCTTGCCTTTTGATTTTAAGGGCTATTGGTTTTTTCTTCTTTTCTTTCTCTTCTCTTTTTTTTTTTGCTGCTTTTTCTTGCTTCAAGAATAATTTTTTTTTATGATTTTTTAGATTATCAATAACATGTCTCATGTTCACCATTCTTTCAAGAACCGACATATTTAACAGTCTTAAACAACAAATTCAAAAGACATATGCACTGTTCAAGCATTCATTCAGAAGACAGAAAGTATTGCCACCACATGTAACTAATTAGAATTTCTCTTATTAAAACTCGAAATTTTATTGCCTCTTATTCAAAAGATCTACTATTTTATTCATGTTTGCTGATGATGAGAAAAATAAACTATGGCTTAATTGGAGATAAAATCAAAATAGATACTAATTACTACTATATGACTCCTAAGGTGAACTTCTATAACGATGCTATCACAGAGTTAAAGCAGAAATTGGAATTTAACAACCTTAGTTATGGGAAACGGGTGTTCCTCGGATCTTTGGGGTGTTTGGTCCTTCAAGAGATAACTTCTGGCGCTTCAAGTCCCTCAAGTCACGCCCTTGCTCCTCTTGTTCTTTAAACATATAGGTGAGAATTTGACTGTGCTCCTTTTGTTCTTTTATTATTTGTTCCATAGCTTCTCGTATCTTGGTAACAGACTTCTCAAGATACTCCCAGTATTCAGATTGAGGGATTTCTGGGAGAGATTCCTGTGTTTTCTTCTTGGTGGGATCATCCTGTGCTTGTTGTTTTTCCATTGATGCTTTGGTGATTGGTTTCTCAACTGAGATATACTCAGTTATTCCCATCCTTACCCCAGCATCCTTGCAGAGCAGAGAAATCACGTTTGGATAAGCCAACCTGGCTTCTTTAGAATTTTTGTTAGCAATTTTGTAGAGTTCAGCTGAGATCAGCTGATGAACTTCCACTTTTTTTCCCATCATGATGCAATGGATCATCACTGCTCTTTTAACTGTGACTTCAGAATAGTTGCTAGTAGGCAACAGAGAATGCCCAATGAAGTCCAGCCATCCTCTGCCGACTGGTTTGAGATCTTCTCTCTTGAGTTAATTTGGGACACCCTTTGTGTTGGTGGTCCACCTGGCTCCAGGGATACATATGTCCTC
>NC_029790.2:90070065-90071953 GCF_000816755.2 Arachis ipaensis
TGGGAGGGGAGGGAGGCCGAACTCAAATTTAAAGGGAGGGAGGGTGGGTTTTCGAAAAAAGAGATAAAGATATGATAAAAAAATTGATTTGGAAAAGATAAGATAGAAGATATGATAAGAGAGGATATAGTTTAAAATTGAAAAGATATGAAAGATTTTTGAAAAAGATAAATCTAGATTTTGAAAAAGATAATGTGGGGATTTGAAAAAGATATTAGTTGAAAAAAATTAGATTTGTTTTGAAAATAGGATTTGAAAAGAGTTGGATTGAATTTGCAAAGAGGCTTGGTGCTTATGGATTAAGATACATTTGATATTTTTAAAGTAGGATTTTTAGAAATTAGGGATTTTAGAAATCAGGGTTCTTAACATGTTTATGCAAGAAATCATGAATTGAAGTATGAAAATCAAGATTAGAATGAAAAAATATGAAGAAAAATGAGTTTGCCTCCTCCCTGCCATCCTGGCGTTTGAACGCCCAAACGCTGATATCCTGGGCGTTCAACGCCCAATTGTTGCCCTTTTCTGGCGTTGAACGCCAGATTGCTATCCTTACTGGCGTTCAGCGCCCACTGGCTGCCCTTTTTGGGCGCTGAACGCCCAAAATAGGCTCTTACTGGCATTTTCATGCCAGTGAGCTTTTTTTCTCTGTTTTGTGTGCAAATTCCTTCTGTAACCCTGTGAACTTATGCAATTGATTCTTTACCTTGTCATCAATGAACTCTATATAAACAAATAAAAATAAAATAGAAATAGGGCAAAATTCTTAGAGGATTGATGCCCCATGGCTGGGTTGCCTCCCAGCAAGCGCTTCTTTATTGTCTTTAGCTGGACCTTGCTGAGCTTTTAGTCTAGCTTCAGCCTTGAGCACTCTTGCTCAATGTTGCCTTCAAGATAGTGTTTGATTCTCTGTCCATTGACAATGAACCTCTTATCAGAATCAATATCTTGAAGCTCCACATAACCATATGGTGATACACTTGTAATCACGTATGGTCCCCTCCACCGGAATTTCAATTTCCCGGGGAATAGCCTGAGTCTAGAGTTGAACAGCAGAACCTTCTGTCCTGGCTCAAAAATTCTAGATGAAAGCTTTCTGTCATGCCACTTTTTTTATTTCTCTTTATAAAGCTTGGCATTTTCGAAAGCTGTGAATCTGAATTCCTCTAGCTCATTTAGCTGGAGCAATCTTTTTTCTCCTGCTAATTTGGCATCAAAGTTTAGGAATCTGGTTGCCCAGTAGGCTTTATGTTCCAGTTCCACGGGCAGGTGACATGCCTTACCATACACAAGTTGGTATGGAGAGGTCCCTATAGGGGTCTTGAATGCTGTTCTGTAAGCCCACAGAGCATCATCCAAGCTCCGTGCCCAATCCTTTCTACGGGTACTTACTGTCTGTTCTAGGATTCTCTTTAATTCTCTGTTAGAGACTTCATCTTGCCCATTAGTTTGTGGATGATATGGAATAGCCACCTTATGGCGAATTCCATACCGAACCATGGCAGAGTAAAGCTGTTTATTGCAGAAGTGAGTGCCCCCATCACTGATTAGTACTCTCGGGACACCAAACCTGCTAAAGATATGTTTCTGGAGGAACTTTAGCACTGTTTTAGTATCATTGGTGGGTGTGGCAATGGCCTCAACCCATTTTGATACATAGTCAACTGCCACCAGAATATAGGTGTTTGAGTATGATGGTGGGAAAGGTCCCATGAAGTCAATTCCCCATACGTCAAACAACTCAATTTCCAAGATTCCTTGTTGAGGCATGGTGTAACCATGAGGCAGATTACCAGCTCTTTGGCAACTGTCACAGTTACGTACAAACTCTCGAGAATCTTTATAGAGTGTGGGCCAATAGAAGCCACATTAGAGTACCTTGGTGGCT
>NC_029790.2:90072172-90093008 GCF_000816755.2 Arachis ipaensis
ACATTAGCTCAAATGGTAATGTCCAGTCTGGTGCTGAAATAACTGGTGCTGTGACCAGCTTGGCTTTCAGCGTTTCAAACGCCTGCAGACATGCTGTGTCAAACACGAATGGCGTGTCAGCAGCTAGCAGATTTCTTAGAGGTTTTGCGATTTTTGAAAAATCCTTTATAAATCTCCTATAGAATCCTGCATGCCCCAGAAAGCTTCTGATTGCCTTAACATTGGCGGGTGGTGGTAATTTTTCAATTATCTCTATTTTTGCTTGATCCACCTCTATTCCCTTGTTTGAGATTTTATGCCCAAGAACAATCCCTTCAATCACCATGAAGTGACATTTTTCCCAGTTTAAACCTAGGTTGGTCTCTTGGCATCTTTTCAGAACAAGTTTCAGGTGATCAAGACAGGAGCTGAATGAGTCTCCATATACTGAGAAGTCATCCATGAAGACTTCTAGAAATTTTTCCACCATATCAGAGAAAATAGAGAGCATGCATCTCTGGAAGGTTGCAGGCGCATTACACAGCCCAAATGGCATCCTTCTATAAGTAAACACTCCAGATGGACATGTGAATGCTGATTTCTCTTGATCCTGAGGATCTACTGCAATCTGGTTATAACCTGAGTAGTCGTCCAAAAAGCAGTAATAATCATGACCTGCTAGTCTTTCTAGCATCTGGTCTATGAATGGTAAAGGAAAATGATCCTTTCTGGTGGCTGTATTGAGCCTTCTGTAGTCAATACACATGCGCCACCCTGTAACTGTTCTTGTAGGAACTAGTTCATTTTTTTCATTATGGATCACTGTCATGCCTCCTTTTTTTGGGACGAAGATATAGGTATTATGTTGATGCTTGCCCCAAGATCGCATAAAGCTGTCTTGGTGTATTGACCTTCTAATATGCATGGTATCAGAAAACTCCCAGGGTCTTTGAGCTTCTCAGGAAAGCTTTTCAGAATAACTGCACTGTATTATTCAGTGAGGAGAACTCTTTCTGTTTCTCTCCAATCCTTTTTATGACTCAAGATCTCTTTCATGAACTTGGCATAAGAAGGTATTTGCTCAAGTGCTTCTGCAAATGGAATCTTTATTTCAAGAGTCCTAAGATAATCTACAAAGCGAGCAAATTGCTTATCCTGCTCCTCTTTCCGGAGTTTTTGAGGATAAGGTATCTTGGCTTTATATTCTTCAACCTTAGTTGCTGCAGGTTTATTGCCTACAGAAGTGGTTGAAGAAGCCTTTTTAGAGGGGTTGCTTTCAGCATTTGTGTGTGTCTGATCCCTTGTTGGTAATTGAGTGCCAGAGTTAGAGACTGGAGTGACGTTAGATACCAACTCCTTGTCTGTTCCTGGCGTCTGAACGCCAGGACTGTGCCCAATTTGGGCGTTCAGCGCCAGATCTTGCCCATTTTGGGCGTTCAACGCCAGATCCTTGCCTATTTCTGGTGTTGAACGCCAGTCCTGCCTTGTTTCTGGCGTTGAACGCCAGTCCTGAGCATGGTCTGGGCGTTCAGCGCCAGCCTTCCACCAAATTTTTGGCGTTTTAGTTCCAGAATTACTTTTCCCTGGGCTCTTACTGTCCTCAGGTGAATTTTGGGTGGTTTGCTCATTTCTTAGCTTTTTGCTGCCTTGAGGTGGGGTATTTAATGTTTTCCCACTTCTCAGTTGAACTGCTTGGCATTCTTCTGTTATTTGCCTTGATAGCTGCTGCTTTGTTTGCTGAAACTGTTCGTCCATATGTATATTAGCCATCCTTGTCTCTTGTAGTCTATCTTTGAATTCGGCTAACTGCTTTGTTAGAAAGTCCAATTGCTGATTGAATTCAGCAGCTTGTTTTACAGGACTGAGTTCAGCAGTTGTTGTTTTAACATCTTCTTTTATGGAAGGGTCACTGCTTAGGTACAGATGCTGATTCCTGGCAACTGTATCAATGAGCTCTTGAGCCTCTTCAATTGTCTTTCTCATGTGGATAGATCCACCAGTTGAGTAATCTAGAGACATTTGAGCTCCTTCAGCAAGTCCATAATAGAAGATGTCTAACTGAACCCACTCTGAAAACATTTCAGAAGGGCATTTTCGTAGCATCTCTCTGTATCTCTCCCAGCCATTATAAAGAGATTCACTATCTCCTTGTTTAAAGCCTTGGATGTCCAGCCTTAGCTGTGTCATCCATTTTGGGGGAAAGTATTGATTCAAGAATTTTTCTGTCAGCTGTTTCCATGTCCTTATGCTGGCCTTAGGTTGGTTATTCAACCACCTCTTAGCTTGATCTTTTACAGCAAATGGAAACAGTAATAGTCTGTAGACATTCTGATCTATTTTTTTATCATGTACTGTGTCAGCAATCTGTAGAAACTGTGCCAGAAACTCTGTAGGTTCTTCCTGTGGAAGACCGGAATACTGGCAACTTTGCTGCACCATGATAATGAGCTGAGGATTCAACTCAAAGCTACTGACTCCAATGGAGGGTATGCAGATGCTACTCCCATATGAAGCAGTAGAGGGGTTAGAATATGACCCCAGAGTCCTCCTGGACTGTTCATTTCCGCTTAGGTCCATGATGGAGAAAGGGAGATGATGTAAGATAAAAAAAATATTTTTATTTATTTATTTATTTCGAAAATAAAATAAATCAAAATAAAATAAATAAAAATGAGTGAAAGATTTTCGAAAAAATGAGGAGAGAGAAAGTGATTAGAAAGTTTTGAAAAAGGTATGATTTGGAAAAGATTTTAAATTTTGAAAAAAAAAATCTGAATTTTTTTTTGAAATAAATTTCGAAAATATGTTTTAAAAATAGAGAGAAAAGATATTTTTGAGTTTAGTGAGGAAAGAGAAAAACAATAAAATAGCACAGGATTTAAAAATTTTAGATCTAATGCTCCTAGTTTTCGAAAATTTTGGAGGGAAAACACCAAGGAACACCAAACTTAAAAATTTTAAGATCAAGACTCAAGGAAAACTCAAGAACACTTTGAAAACTCACAAGAACACAAGAACATGAAGGAAGAACACCAAACTTAAAATTTTTAGAAAAACCAAACTAAAATTTTTGAAAAACACAGAAAAATCAACGAGAAAACACCAAACTTAAAGTTTGGCACAGGATTTAATAGAAAAATTATTTTTGAAAAAGATTTTAGAAAAAAAAAGAAAATAAGGATTCTAAAATTTTAACACGACAATAATAAGAGACTCTAAACTAAAAAGGGAAATTTTTCCTAATCTAAGCAACAAAATAGACCGTTAGTTGTCCAAACACGAACAATCCCCGACAACGGCGCCAAAAACTTGGAGCACGAATTATGAATCACACTTTTCACAACTCGTACCACTAACCAGCAAGTGCACTGGGTCGTCCAAGTAATACCTTACGTGAGTAAGGGTCGAATCCCACGGAGATTGTTGGTTTGAAGCAATCTATGGTTATCTTGCAATTCTTAGTCAGGAAGTCAATTGTATTTATCAGTTGAATTGCGAATAAACAAGAGAGCATGGGTTAAAGGTTTCTTGTATGCAGTAATGGAGAATATGTTGGAGTTTTGGAGATGCTTTGTCTCCTGAATCCCTGCTTTCCTCTGTCCTCTGATTCACGCACACACGTCCTTCTATGGCAAGCTGTGTGTTGGGGCATCACTGTTGTCAATGGTTACATCCCCTCCACTTGTGAAAATGGTCCAGATGCTCTGTCACAGCACGGCTAATCATCTGAGGTTCCCGATCGTGCTGGAATAGGATTCACCCTCCTTTTGCGTCTGTCACTACGCCCAGCATTCGCGAGTTTGAAGCTCGTCACAGTCATTCAATCCCTGAATCCTACTCGGAATACCACAGACAAGGTTTAGACTTTCCGGATTCTCATGAAAGCCGCCATCAATCTAGCTTATACCACGGAGATTCTGATTAAGGAATCTAAGAGATATTCATTCAATCTGATGTAGAACGGAGGTGATTGTCAGACACACGTTCATGGATTGAGGAAGGTGATGAGTGTCACTGATCATCACCTTCTTCATAGTTAGGCGCGAATGGATATCTTAGATAGGAACACGCATGTTTGAATAGAAAACAGAAATTCTTGCATTAATTCATCGAGACACAGCAGAGCTCCTCACCCCTAACAATGGAGTTTAGAGACTCATGCCGTCAAAGAGTACAAAGTTTTGATCTAAAAATGTCATGAGATACAAAATAAGTCTCTAAAAGTTGTTTAAATACTAAACTAGTGGCCTAGGTTTACAGAAAATGTGTAAACTATAGCAGATGGTATAGAGATCCACTTCTGGGGCCCACTTGGTGTGTGCTGGGGCTGAGACTTAAGCAATTCACGTGCATAAGGCCATTTTGGGCGTTCAACGCCAGGTTTGGATCCATTTCTGGCGTTGAACTCCAACTTTTGATCCTTTTCTGGCGCTGGACGCCAGAATTGGGCAGAGAACTGGCGTTGAACGCCAGTTTACGTAGTCTATCCTTGAGAAAGGTATGAACTATTATATATTTCTGGAAAGCCCTGGATGTCTACTTTCCAACGCAATTAGAAGCACGCCATTTCGAGTTTTGTAGCTCCAGAAAATTTACTTTGAGTACATGGAGGTCAGAATCCAACAGCATCAGTAGTCCTTTTCCAGCCTGAATTAGATTTTTGCTCAGCTCCCTCAATTTTAGCCAGAAAAATACCTGAAATTACAGAAAAACACACAACTCATAGTAAAGTCCAGAAATATGAATTTTTCCTAAAAACTAATGAAAATAAACTAAAAACTAACTAAAACATACTAAAAACTATATGAAATTAACCCCAAAAAGCGTATAAAATATCCTCTCATCAACCTACAAAGACATATAACTAAGAAAAAATATAGTTAGATAAATAACAATTGGGTTTCCTCCCAACAAGCGCCAACTTTCCAGGATCCTGTCTCTTCTGAGGCAATGTCAGTTGATCCAGATCACTTAGTTCATTGGTGAACAAGGGAGGTTCATCTTCCCAAGTATCAATGCCAAATAATTTGGCATTTAGCTTCATGATTGCACCAAGGAACTTGGCAGCTTGCTCTTCAGTAACATCCTCATTCTCTTCAGAAGAGGAATACTCATCAGAGCTCATGAATGGCATAAGGAGGTTCAATGAAATCTCTATGGTCTCTAGATGAGTTTCAGATTCCTTTGGTTCCTCAGAGGGAAACTCCTTATTGATCACTGGACGTCCCAGGAGGTCTTCCCCCTTGGGATTCACGTCCTCCTCTCCTTCTTTGGGTTTGGCCATTTTGGTTATGTCAATGGCCTTGCACTTCCTTTTGGATTCTCTTCTGTATTGCTTGGGAGAGTACTAGGAGGGATTTCAGTGATTCTTTTACTCAGCTGGCCCACTTGTGCTTCCAAATTAATGGAAGACCTTGTTTCATTCATGAAACTTACAGTGGCCTTGGATAGATCAGAGACTAAGTTTGCTAAATTAGAAGTATTTTGTTCAGAGTTCTCTGTCTGTTGCTGAGTGGATGATGGAAAAGGTTTATTATTGTTAAACCTGTTTCTTCCACCATTATTAAAGCCTTGTTGAGGCTTTTGATCCTTCCATGAGAGATTTGGATGATTTCTCCATGATGGATTATAGTTGTTTTCAGATGGTTCACCCATGTAATTTACCTCTGCTATTGCAGGGTTCTCAGGATCATAAGGTTGTTGGGTTCGGCTGCCATCTCCTTTACTTGTTCGAAATTTTCAATAAGGTTGTCTCTGGATTGTTGTAATTTAGCTTCTCTTAGTTTTCTCTTCAGAGTCCTTTCAGGTTCTGGATCAGCTTCAACAAGAATGCCTTTTTCTTTGTCCCTGCTCATAAGAAAGAGAAGAGAAAAAGAAAAGAAGAGGAATCCTCTATGTCACAGTAAAGAGGTTCCTTATTGTTAGTAGAAGAAGAGAAGAAGAAAAAAATTCGAACACAGATGGAAGAGAGGGTTCGAATTTGGTGAGTGATGTGAGGAAGAGATGTTAGTAGATGAATAAATAAATAGAATAAGATGAGAGAGAGAGAATTTTCGAAAATAATTTTTGAAAAAGAGTTAGTGATTTTCGAAAATAGTTTTTGACAGAAGTTAGTAATTTTTCGAAATTTTTTTTTTAAAATCAAAGATTAAAATAATTGGTTAATTAAAAAAGAATTTTTGAAAAAGAGGGAGATATTTTCGAAAATTAGAGAGAGAGAGAGAGAGAGTTAGTTAGGTAGTTTTGAAAAAGATGAGAAACAAACAAAAAGTTAGTTAGTTAGTTGAAACAAATTTTGAAAATCAATTTTGAAAAGATAAGAGGATACGAAGTTAGAAAAGATATATTAAAATCATATTTTGAAAAAGATAAGATAAGGAAGATATTTTTGAAAAACTATGATTGAAATTAGTTTTGAAAAAGGATTTGATTTTTAAAATCACAATTAATGACTTGATTCACAAGAAATCATAAGATATGATTCTAGAACTTAAAGTTTGAATCTTTCTTAACAAGTAAGTAACAAACTTGAAATTTTTGAATCAAAACATTAATTGATGATGTTATTTTCGAAAATTTGATATAAAAATAAGAAAAAATATTTTTGAAAAATATTTTTGGAATTTTCGAAAATAACTGAGAAATTTGAAAAAGATTTGATTTTTGAAAAAGATTTTGAAAAAAGATAAGATTTTCAAATTGAAGATTTGATTTGACTCATAAGAAACAACTTGATTTTAAAAATTTTTGAAAAAGTCAATCCAAATTTTCGAATTTGATGAGAGAAAAAGGGAAAGATATTTTTTTGATTTTTGAATTTTTAATGATGAGAGAGAAAAACATGAAAATTATGCAATGCATGAAGATTTTTAGATCAAAACAATGAATGCATGTAAGAATGCTATGAATGTCAAGATGAACACCAAGAACACTATGAAGATCATGATGAACATCAAGAACATATTTTTGAAAAATTTTTAATGCAAAGAAAACCAGCAAGACACCAAACTTAGAATTCTTTAATGCTTAGACACTAAGAATTCAAGAATGCATATGAAAAACAAGAAAAGACACAAAACATGCAAATGCAAAGATAAAACAAGAAGACTTACCAAGAACAACTTGAAGATCATGAAGAACACTATGAATGCATGAAAATTTTCGAAAAATGCAAGATGCACAGGCAATTGACACCAAACTTATAATGTGACACATGACTCAAACAAGAAACACAAAAAATATTTTTTTTGATTTTTATGATTTTATAATATTTTGTATTTTCTTTTAATTTTTTCGAAAATTATTATGAAAAATAAAAATAAGGATTCCAAAATTTTTAATATGAATTCCAGGAATCTTATGCTCTTTAGTCTAAAGCTCCAATCAAAGGGTCAGGCATGGCTTAATAGCCAGCCAAGCTTTAGTATGTACTCAGACATGACACGTCTAACATGCCCTACAGTCGTGGCTTTATCATCACCATTGTCAATGGCTACTTTCGGTCTTCTCTCGGGAAAATGATCCAAATGCCCTGTCACGGCACGGCTAATCGTTTGGAGGCATCACCCTTGTCAATGATTACATCCTATCCTCTTAGTGAAAATGGTCAACGCACCCTGTCACGGCACGGCTATTCATCTGTCGGTTCTTGATCATGCTGGAATAGGATTTACTATCCTTTTGCATCTGTCACTACGCCCAGCAATCGCGAGTTTGAAGCTCGTCACAGTCATTCAATCATTGAATCCTACTCGGAATACCACAGACAAGGTTTAGACTTTCCGGATTCTCTTGAATGCCACCATCATTCTAGCTTACACCACGAAGATTCTGATTAAGAGATCTAAAAGATACTCATTCAGTCGAAGGTAGAACGGAAGTGGTTGTCAGGCACGCGTTCATAGGGAATGATGATGATTGTCACGTTCATCACATTCAGATTGAAGTGCGAATGAATATCTTGGAAGCGAAATAAGATGAATTGAATAGAAAACAGTAGCACTTTGCATTAATCTTTGAGGAACAGTAGAGCTCCACACCTTAATCTATGGAGTGCAGAAACTCTACCGTTGAAAATACATAAGTGAAAGGTCCAGGCATGGCCGAGAGGCCAGCCCTCAAAATGTGATCTAAGATAGCATACAACTGATCAAAGATATCTAATACAATAGTAAAAGGTCCTATTTATAATAAACTAGCTACTAGGATTTACAGAAGTAAGTAATTGATGCATAAATCCACTTCCGGGGCTCACTTGGTGTGTGCTTGGGCTGAGCTTGAAGTCTACACATGGAGATGTCATTCTTGGAGTTGAACGCCAGCTTTTGTGCCAGTTTGGGCGTTGAACTCCACTTTGCAACTTGTTTCTGGCGCTGGACGCCAGAATTGGGCAGAGAGCTGGCGTTGAACGCCAGTTTGTGTCATCTAAACTTGGACAAAGTATAAACTATTATATATTGCTGGAAAGCCCTGGATGTCTACTTTTCAATGCAATTAGAAGCGCGCCATTTTGAATTTTGTAGCTCCAGAAAATCCATTTTGAGTGCAGGGAGGTCAGAATCCAACAGCATCAGCAGTCCTTCTTCAACCTCTGAATCTGATTTTTGCTCAAGTCCCTCAATTTCAGCCAGAGAATACCTGAAATCACAGAAAAACACACAAACTCATAGTAAAGTCCAGAAATGTGAATTTAACATAAAAACTAATGAAAACACCCCTAAAAGTAACTAGATCCTACTAAAAACATACTAAAAACAATGCCAAAAAGCGTATAAATTATCCGCTCATCACCCATGCGTGTTTGTCCCAGGGCTAGGCTCGGGTGCTTGCAAGAGCCGAGCTTTGGTTCCCTCCTTGTGCCAATTTGTTGCGTGACATCACAAGAGAAGTAGCGCTCCTTGTGAGAACTTCAAGCTCTTGGCAAGAGCTTTCTCTTCATCCTTGGTGAGGTCCCATGTTCAAACTGTTGGGAGAGCATTTGCTGGCTCCTTTTCCTTGGCACATGAGTAGCGTCTAATGCCTTGCTTCCTTAAAGTCCTTAGTTCGAATCCCATGGAGTGAAAACAAGCCAATTTTGGCTTGTTTTTCTTGTGAGGTAGCGCTGCCCCCTCCCCCTTTGGTCTTGAGTTCAAACCTTGGTGAGTGCATTGGCAAGCTTTTCTTCCTTGATTTTCCTTGAGGCAAGCCTGAAAAAGCTCTTGGGGAAAGCTGAGCTTTGAAAAATTTTCCTTGCTCCCTCCTTGATGTGTAGCGCTCGTTTCTTGTGGAGAGCCTAGCTCTCCCCTTGCTTGGCCTTTGGCCTTTGAAGTAAAGCTCTCTACAAGAGCTCTAGGCTCTTGGCAAGAGCTCTAGGCTCTTGGCAAGAGCTTTAGGCTCTTGCTCCTTGTATGTGCCACGATTTCCTCCTCCTTAAGCCATGCTTCTTTCTTTCTTTGGCTACACTTTTTGTTTCCTTTGGGCACGCTTTTCTTAATTTTTTCTTTTCTTCACCTGCAAAAAATCAAAACAACCAATCAAAGTATCACCAAATTCACAAGGTTTAAAATTCATTTAAGAACCAATTAATTCAAGCTTAAACATTATGATTTTGTGCCAATTAAAGGGTGGTTGATTGATTCAAAGAAACCATGCATTTCCACTCCAAATTACTAACTTACAATGCAAGAAAGTGCATAAAAACTAATGAAACAAGTGAAATTTGCTTGAAAAGCTAGCATACGATGACTTGTTATCACAACACCAAACTTAAGACTTGCTTGTCCCCAAGCAAGCACTAATCATAAGAGAAAATGAATTGAAACAGAGAAGTGTTCATATCCTTATGAGCCGATAGTTGAACTTGGTTCATGGGGTTTTATGCAGACAATGATAGCTCATTTATTACTTGCTGTTACATAAGATATGTTTCCTCAAAGGTTCACTAAGGTTGCTGCTATAATGCTTTAATTTTTGCTTAATCCCTTGCTAGCTTTTCCTTCTTTATTTGTGCTTAGAGCTTATTGTTCATTGAAGGCTTGGTGGCAAATGTTGCAGCAGCCTTTGGCTTAGTTTTGCTCAACATTTCTTCACCACAGACACATGGCTCACATTTTTTTCCTAGGATCATTGATGCCCAGCATCTCTTTGGATTACTAAATGTTTTGTAGCTAGGTTGCTCTTTATTGTGGACTTTCAGTTGGCAATCCCAAATCAGTTGATCTAAGTGGCCAAGTTTTGAAATACTCCTTAGAACTTACTTGTCCAAGCATATCCTCGCACAAAAACACCACAGGCATGTGTCCTAAGGTTCAAGCTATTGGTGCCTAGCCTTGTTGTTTGTTTTCTTTGCCACTTTTGGCTTTTTTTTCTTTCTTTTTCTTTCTGTTTTATTTCATTCTCAAGGGATCTTTAATGATACAAGCATTTATAACAGCAAACTAGTTCCTTCTTCAAAGAACATATCATTATGCATCATTTATTTTATAAGCCATGCATTAAATCAACAAATACCACCACTAACTTTCATTCTAACTTATGCAACATTGGATATTTACTTCCTAATTCAAACATTTCTCTTTTATTCAAGTATATGGGAAACAAAACAAAACTCAAGCTAAGTAATGAACAATAAGCATTATGCAGATCAGCATTCTTGACAAACAATTCCACTTGCAACCAAATGAACACTTTAACCAGACATGAAGGGATCTCTAAATTAAAATATTTCACAATAATAAAGATAAAGTGTAAATACAACCTGTTGGGTTGCAATTTTTCATTCTTCCTGCTGTTGTGTCCCTTTTGAGTCATAATGCAGATTATCTTCAGATGTTGGCCATATTCTTGCATGAGTCTCAAAAGTTGCTTGCTTCTCAAGCCCTTAAGGTAACTGGTTAGTATGCAAAGCTTATTTGTGGGCTTTTGAACTTACTTTGGTGTGTGAACACCAAACTTAGTCCCTTTGCCAATGCTTCTTATGCAACAAACTAACCATATGTAAGACCCTTCTGTCTTGCTAAAGGTAATATAACTAAAAACTAGGAAACAGTAGAATGATTAACTAGTTTATCTAAATGCTTAAGGCTAGCATTATGCAGAAGGAGAGAATATGTTTTATGATGAGATTTTGGTGGAACACCAAACTTAGAATCCTTCATTCTCCCTTAGATTGTTTTGGTGTGCAACACCAACTTAGCTTCTTGCAATATAGATAAAGCTAATTAACCTTTTTATTAAAATAGCTATGAAAAGAAAACTACCTCAGGTTGGGTTACCTCCCAACAAGCGCTTCTTTATTGTCACTAGCTTGACATCTTTCATTCTTTGGTCAGTTTAAGTTCTGAACCTTCTTTTCCTTGTTCCATTGACCTCCTAAATACGGCTTTGCTCTGTGCCTAT
The DNA here is from genome assembly GCF_000816755.2 of Arachis ipaensis. Lineage (NCBI taxonomy): Eukaryota > Viridiplantae > Streptophyta > Magnoliopsida > Fabales > Fabaceae > Arachis > Arachis ipaensis. Next base: position 90,083,528 of record NC_029790.2, read on the forward strand.
TCGCTGTGAACTGGCTTTTTGTTGCCTCATCTAGTAATTCAAGGCTTCCATAAGGGAGGACTTTTGTCACCAAGTAAGGGCTAGTCCATTTGGATTTGAGCTTGCCAGGGAAAATTTTGAGCCTGGAGTTATACAGGAGCACTTGTTGTCCTGGTTTGAACTCCTTCCTTGAGATCTTCTTGTCATGCCACCTCTTGGCCTTTTCCTTGTATATCTTGGCGTTGTCATAAGCTTCTCGCCTAAACTCATCCAACTCATTTAGTTGTAGCAACCTCTTCTCCCCTACTGCTTGAGAATCAAGGTTGAGAAGTTTAGTGGCCCAAAAAGCTTTATGTTCAAGCTCTACAGGGAGGTGACAAGATTTGCCATATAACAGCTAAAAAGGTGACTTCCCAATAGGGGTCTTGAATGCTGTCCTGTATGCCCAAAGTGCATCTTCTAATTTTCTGGCCCAATCTTTCCTGGTTGCTCCCACAGTCTTTTCTAAGATCCTCTTCAATTCTCTGTTTGCAAGCTCAGCCTAGCCATTGATTTGAGGGTGGTATGGTGTAGCTACTTTATGGATCACTCCATATTTGTGAAGGAGTTTCTCCATCTGCTTGTTACAAAAATGCCCACCACCATCACTTATAAGTCCTTTAGGTACTCCATATCTAGTAAAAATATGCTTTTTTAGGAATTGAAGAATAATTTGTGCATCACATGTGGTTGTGGCTATTGCTTCCACCCACTTTGAGACATATTCCACTGCTACCAAGATGTATTTGAAGGAGTAAGAAGGGGAGAATGGTCCCATGAAATCTATGCCCCAAAGATCAAATAGCTCCACTTCAAGAATGAAATTTTGAGGCATTTCATTCCTTTTTGTCAATCCTCCAGCCCTTTGGCATTCATTACACTGGTGAACAAACTCCCTGGCATCCTTGAAGATTGTTGGCCAGTAGAATCCACTCTGCAGTATTTTGGCAGCTGTCTTCTCTGGTCCAAAGTGTCCACCATATGTTGAACCATGACAATGCCACAATATATCTTTCATTTCATTTTCAGGGACACACTTCCTAATCATTCCATCAGAGCATCTCTTGAATAAAAATGGTTCGTCCCACAAGAACTTCCTTGCTTCATTGAGTAGCTTCTTCACTTGTTGCTTGGAGAATTCTTGGGGTATCTTCCTTCCCACTTTGTAATTTGATATGTCAGCAAACCAAGGTGCTTGTTAAACTTGGAAAATGTGCTCATCAGGGAAATTCTCATTTACTTGTTGTGGTCTATCTTAATTGGCCTCTTGTGGTACTCTTGATAAATGATCTGCTACTTGATTTTCACTTCCCTTCCTATCTCTCACTTCAATGTCAAATTCTTGTAGCAGCAGCACCCACGTAATAAGCCTTGGCTTTGAATCCTGTTTAGACATTAAATACTTGAGAGAAGCATGGTCAGTGTATACTATAACCTTTGAACCAATCAAGTATTGCCTAAACTTATCGAATGCATATACAATTGCCAAAAGCTCTTTCTCAGTGGTGGTATAATTTTTCTGTGTTTCATTTAACACTTTGCTGGCATAATATATGACATGGTGCAACTTGTCTCTCTTTTGCCCAAGCACAGCACCAATAGCAAGGTCACTTGCATCACACATAAGTTCAAAAGGTAAGTTCCAATTAGGGGGTGTGATAATTGGTGCAGTAATGAGTTTTCTCTTTAAAGTTTCAAAGACATGTTTACAGTTGTCATCAAAGATGAACATCATTAGTAAATTTCTCAATGGTTTTGCTATTTTTGAAAAATCTTTGATGAACCTCCTGTAAAAGCCAGCATGCCCAAGAAAACTCCTTACTGCTTTCACATTAACAGGTATAGGAAGTTTTTCAATAATTTCTATTTTAGCTTTATCAACTTCTATACCTTTTCATGACACTTTATGCCCAAGAACTATCCCTTCAGGAACCATGAAATGGCATTTCTCCCAATTTAATACCAGGTTAGTTTCTTGGCATCTTTTCAAAACAAGAGTTAAATGATGCAAGCAAGTGTTAAATGAATTGCCAAAGACAGAAAAATCATCCATGAAGACTTCTAAAAATTTTTCCACCATATCAGAAAAAATGGAAAGCATACACCTTTGAAAGGTGGCTGGGGCATTGCATAGCCCAAAGGACATCCTCCTGTAGGCCAAAACTCCAAATGGACATGTGAAGGAAGTCTTCTCTTGATCCTTGGGGTCTACCACTATTTGATTGTACCCAGAGTATCCATCTAGGAAGTAGTAGTAAGCATGGCCTGCCAATCTCTCCAACATTTGATCAATGAAGGGTAGAGGGAAGTGATCTTTCCTTGTAGCATCATTCAATCTCCTATAGTCTATGCACATTCTCCACCCAGTCACTGTCCTGGTGGGGATCAACTCATTCTTCTCATTGGTGATGACTGTCATTCCTCCCTTTTTTGGTACAACTTGAACCGGACTCACCCATGAGCTGTCAGAGATTGGAAAAATTATCCCAGCATTCCATAGCTTCATGACTTCTTTTTGAACTACCTCCTTCATGGCTGGGTTGAGCCTTCTTTGGGGTTGAACTACAGGCTTTGATTCTTCTTCCAACAAAATATTATACATACAGATGGCTGGGCTAATGCCTTTGATATCCTCAATTGTCCAACCCAAGGTTGTTTTGTGAGCTTTCAACACTTCAATCAACCTTGTTTCTTCTTTCATATTCAAGGAGGAGTTAATGATTACTGGCAGGGCCTCTTCTTCTCCAAGGAACACATATTTGAGGTAAGGGGGAAGGGGCTTCAATTCCTGTTTTGGCTTCTCCTTATCTTCAATGGAGATTTCTACCACTTCCTCTTCTTGTTCCTCCTCCACTTCTTCTTCCTATTGCTCTTGACAGGTGGCCTCTAACATTTCCTCTACCAGACTTTCTATCATATCCACCTTCATATAGTTCTCTTGTTCAGGGGGATGTTGCATTGATTTAAAGACATTAATGACCATTTGCTCATTGGTGCACCCTGAAGATCATCTCTCCCTTCTCTACATCAATAATGGCTCTGGCTGTAGCTAGAAATGGCCTTTCCAAGATGATTGAATTGTTTCCTTCCTCTTTTGTATCCAAAATCACAAAATCCACCGGGAAGATAAACTCTCTCACCTTTACTAAGAGATTTTCCACAATTCCATTGGGTGTCTTGACTGATCTATCAGCCATTACCAGCGACATCCTGGTGGGTTTCAGTTCTTCTATTGCAAGCTTCCTCATCATGGAGAGGGGCATTAAGTTGATACTAGCACCAAGGTCACAGAGAGCTTTATCTAAGGTCATCTTGCATATGGTACATGAAACTACAAAACTCCCTAGATCTTTGAGCTTTGGTGGGATACCCCCTTGAATCACGGCACTAGATTCCTGAGTGAGAAGCATTGTTTCCTTCTCTTGCCAACTTCTGTTTTTGTTGATAAGCTCTTTCAAGAACTTTGCATTTAGAGGCATCTGCTCTAGTGCCTCAGCCAGTGGAATGTTTATCTCCAATTTCTTGAAGACTTCAAGAAATTTAGGGAAGTATTGGTCCTTAGTCTCCTTGTTAAACCTTTAGGGGTATGGCAGTGGAGGTGTGAAGTTCACTCCTTGCCTTTGTTCCTTGGTTGGTTCTTCCATTACTTCCTTCCCTTTCCTTGAGATTTGTGGCTGGTCCTCTTTTTCTTTGAGCTTCTCTGGGGTATGCTTGCTTGCTGTTGCATCCTTGTTGGCTTCCTCTTTCTCTGTTGGCTCTTTGTTGCTGTCCATAGCTTTCTTGGTTGTGTCTTTGTTGTCCACCAATGTCTTTCCAGTCCTTAGCTGTATAGCTTTGCACTCCTCTTTTAGATTAGGAATGGTGTCTCTTGGTAATGAGCTTGATGGTCTCTCAATAGCAATTTGCTTGAAAAGCTGTCCAATCTGCCTCTCTATATTCTTCATGGAAGCTTCCTGGTTCTTTGTTGTCATCTCTTGGTGCTTCATCATTTTCTCCATTAAGAGCTCCAAATTGGTGATCCTCTGAGAGTCTTGTGAGATTGGTTGGTTGTGAGATGTTGAGGGTTGATGGTAAGTGTTTTGATTGGTGGCTTGGTTATTGGATGGATGATGGTTAGAGTTGGGGTAAGTGTTTTGTGATTTTCTGTATGTATTTTGGTTATTACTCTGCTGGTTGTTGTGGTTTGTGTTTTTCCAACTATTTTGGGTTGAATTCCTTTGCCATGGCTGTTGAGTCTGAGTGTGATTGTCTCCCCATCTGAGGTTGGGGTGGTTCTTCCAGGAAGGGTTGTAAGTGTCACCATAAACCTCATTTGATCCAAACCCTTGATTGTGCACATATTAAATTTGTTCTTGCTGTTGATCCTTTTGATTCTCTTCATTCTGCCCCAAGGGGTTGATGGTTGGCTTGTGACATTCACCGATGCAACTTGTAAGCTATCAATCCTCTTAGCCATTTGTTCAAATTGTTGCTGAATTTGCTGCTGCATCACTTTGTGTTGAGCCAAGATTGTGTCCACTCCTTCTAACTCTAGTACTCCCTTTCTCTGTGATGGTTGGCGTTGCCTTTGGTGAGAAAAGAAATATTGGTTGTTAGCCACCATATCAATGAGATTTTGGGCCTCCTCTGCAGTTTTGATCAATTGTAAAGAGCCCCCGGCTGAGTGATCTAGAGCCTCCTGAGCTTTCAATGTCAAGCCTTCATAAAAATTCTGCAATATGTCCCATTCATTGAACATTTCAGGAGGGCACTTCCTAATTAGAGTCTTGTATCTTTCCTATGCCTCATAGAGAGGTTCAATCTCCATCTGTGTGAATGTTTGTACTTCAGTCTTCAATCTAATAATCTTCTGAGGCGGGTAAAACTTGGCAAAGAACTTGCTCACTAGATCTTCCCAATTGTTGATGCTATCTCTTGGAAATGACTCCAACAATTGGGTGGCTTTGTCTCTGAGGGAGAAAGGGAATAACAATAGCTTGTAGATGTCAGGATGCACACCATTAGTTTTGACAGTATCACAAATCCTCAGAAAAGTGGATAAGTGTTGGTTTGGATCTTCAAGTGGTCCTCCTCCATAGGAGCAGTTGTTTTGAACCAAGGTGATGAGTTGTGGCTTCAGTTCAAAATTATTTGCATTAACATTTGGGGGTAAGAATGCTACTCCCACAATGTCTAGGATTTGCAAATGTATATGACGCCAAAACTCTCTACTGTGGTGGATTGTTGTTGTTGTTGGCTACTCCTGCTGGTGGATTTGTTGTGTTAGTTGAGTGTTCCTCTATTTGCTGGAACTCTTCCTCTCCAACAACACTTTTCCCTCTTGCTTCTCTTCTTAATCTCCTGAGGGTTCTTTCATCTTGTTCACAAAAGGTGGGTATAGCTCCCCTTGTCCCTAACATACAAACCAATCATAAAAATCACACAAAACCAAAAAAACCAGGAAAACTTCACTCTATTGCTAAAGTGAAGTTTTAGTTAGCTTAAGCAAAAATTTAAACAGTTAGTGTGTTAGTCAAAAATTAAAGAAACAGAAAAGAAAAAGTACTTGATCTAGACCACCACCATCCTTAATCATTGTCAATCTAATCAATCCCCGGCAACGGCGCCAAAAACTTGATGTGTGAAAAATGATCCAACACAAATCTCACCGGCAAGTGGACCGGGTCGCATCAAGTAATAATAACTCACATGAGTGAGGTCGATCTCACAGGGATTGAAGGATTGAGCAATTTGAGTTAGGTGGTTGGTTTAGTCAAGCGAACAAGAGTTGATTTGAGTGATTTGTATCCAACAGAAGTTAAATTGCATGAAATTTAAAGGGAGAGGGATAATTGACAAGAAATTAAAGTGCAGAAGAATTAAAAGAGCTGAATCTTAAAGTGCAAGTAATGTAAATTGCAGAAACCTAGATTGCAAGAAATGTAAATAGCTAAAACATAAAGTGCAAGAAATGTAAATTGCTTGAATGATAAAGGGCTCAGGGAGCTGGGATTGCAGAATTTAAACAAAGAAGAGTAAATTGCAACAAGTAAAAGAGTAGAAGATGAATTGAACTGAAGTAGATCTCAGACAGAAAAGTAAATTAGCTTGAAGAAGCATTCAGCAAATGAACTAAAATGAAAATGCAGATCTCAGGGGTCAAGAGACTAGAAATCCAAGTCTAGATCTCACTGCCTTCCTTGATCCATCTCAAAGAACAATTGCAAATAAATTAAAGATCAAAACAGTAAAGAAATTTGAATTCAAATCACCAAATCTTGAATTATGCAGAGAAAGGAACAAAGAGATCTCAAGGAGAGATTGAGACAGAATTTCCTTAATTCTCAACATCCAAGATCCAAGAAAAGAAATAAAGAGTGCAGAAACAAGAACAAGGAAGAAGAGAGATCAATTCTCCTTCCCAATTCTCCAAGATCCAAAGTAAAAATTCAAAAGAAAGTAAAAGTGTCAAATTCCAAAATGAAAGCAAAAGTCCTCTCTAAATTAAACTAGCTTCTATTTATACACTTCCTAATTTGGATCTAAGAATTTGGGTGGGCTTCTAAATTTGGTGAAGAAATAGATTTAATTTGAATTTTTGGTGAATTTCCTAGCCCAAGGGTGTTGCTCCCAGGGCTAGGCTCGGGTGCTTGCAAGAGCCGAGCTTTGGTTCCCTCCTTGTGCCAATTTGTTGCGTGACATCACAAGAGAAGTAGCGCTCCTTGTGAGAGCTTCAAGCTCTTGGCAAGAGCTTTCTCTTCATCCTTGGTGAGGTCCCATATTCGAACTCTTGGGAGAGCATTTGCTGGCTCCTTTTCCTTGGCACATGAGTAGCGCCTAATGCCTTGCTTCCTTGAAGTCCTTAGTTAGAATCCCATGGAGTGAAAACAAGCCAATTTTGGCTTGTTTTTCTTGTGAGGTAGCGCTGCCCCCTCCCCCTTTGGTCTTGAGTTCAAACCTTGGTGAGTGCATTGGCAAGCTTTTCTTTCTTGATTTTCCTTGAGGCAAGCCCGAAAAAGCTCTTGGGGAGAGCTGAGCTTTGAAAATTTTGCCTTGCTCCCTCCTTGATATGTAGCGCTCGGTTCTTGTGGAGAGCCTAGCTCTCCCCATGCTTGGCCTTTGGCCTTTGAAGTAAAGCTCTCTACAAGAGCTCTAGGCTCTTGGCAAGAGCTTTAGGCTCTTGCTCCTTGTATGTGCCACGATTTCCTCCTCCTTAAGCCATGCTTCTTTCTTTCTTTGGCTACACTTTTTGTTTCCTTTGGGCACGCTTTTCTTAATTTTTTCTTTTCTTCACCTGCAAAAAATCAAAACAACCAATCAAAGTATCACCAAATTTACAAGGTTTAAAATTCATTTAAAAACCAATTAATTCAAGCTTAAACCTTATGATTTTGTGCCAATTAAAGGGTGGTTGATTGATTCAAAGAAACCATACAATTTCACTCCAAATTACTAATTTACAATGTAAGAAAATGCATAAAAACTAATGAAACAAGTGAAATTTGCTTGAAAAGCTAGCATATGATGACTTGTCATCACTAATAACCCTATATCACAACTCCAAATTGCTTTACTAGACACCATTAACTCCTTCACTGTCGTGCCTTTATCAATCAACTCCAACAATCTATCACCACCTACACCTGCCCCTTCTCCGCAACCTATTTAGGCCTCTTCTACACCTCCACAATCCCAACATCCCATGGTCACACGGTCGAGAAATGGTATTTTTAAACCCAAAGTATATCAAGGTTAGCTCACCCCTTCTTTGGAGCCAAAGAATTACAAAGAGGCTCTCACAATACCTCATTAGAAGCAAGCAATGGATGAAGAATATGTAGCTCTTATGCAAACCAGAACCTGGATTTGGTACCGCTGCCAGAGGGAAGAGAACTGATTGGGTGTTGATGAGCGGATAATTTATACGCTTTTTGACATTGTTTTTAGTATGTTTTTAGTAGGATCTAGTTACTTTTAGGGATGTTTTTAATAGATTTTGTGTTAAATTCACATTTCTGGACTTTACTATGAGTTTGTGTATTTTTCTGTGATTTCAGGTATTTTCTGGCTGAAATTGAGGGACTTGAGCAGAAATCAGATTCAGAGGTTGAAAAAGGACTGCTGATGCTGTTGGATTCTGACCTCCCTGCACTCAAAGTGGATTTTCTGGAGCTACAGAACTCGAAATGGCGCGATTCTAATTGTGTTGGAAAGTAGACATCCAGGGCTTTCCAGCAATATATAATAGTCCATACTTTGGCCAAGAATAGATGACGTAAACTGGCGTTCAATGCCAGCTTTCTGCCCAAATATGGCGTCCAGCGCCAGAAAAGGAGCCAAAACCAGAGTTGAACGCCCAAACTGGCACAAAAGCTGGCGTTCAACTCCACAAACGGCCTCTGCACGTACAACACTTAAGTTCAGCCCAAACACACACCAAGTGGGCCCCGGAAGTGGATTTATGCCCAGTGCACTTGCTGGTTAGTTGTATCGAAGTTGTGACATATTATGAACGTGTAATCACGATTACGCGTACCAAGTTGCTCACGTGCCAGGAATAGTTTGAGCCTGGAGATCACAATTTCGTGCACCAAGTTTTTGGCGCCGTTGCCGGGGATTGTTTGAGTTTGGACAACTGACGGTTCATCTTGTTGCTCAGATTAGGTAATTTTCTTTTTGTTTTTCTTTCAAAAAATTTTTCAAAAACCTTTCAAAAATTTCTCACTTGTTTTCGAAAAAAAAAATGTTTTCAAAAATATCACTTTTCTTCAGAATTTTTAAGAATGAATTCTAGTGTTTCATGAAGCATGTTGAAGCCTATCTGGCTGTAAAGCCATACCCAAACTACTTTGGGATTGGCATTCAACTAATCACTCCAATCCATGTAATTATATACTAAAGCTTGGCTGGCTATTAAGCCATGCCTGACCCTTTAATTGGAGCTTTAAGACTAACATGGCAAGATTCCTGGAATTCATATTAAAAATTTTGAAATCCTTATTTTTATTTTTCACAATAATTTTCGAAAAAAAAATAAAAATAATAAATAAAAATACAAAAAAAAATTAGAAAATCATAAAAATCAAAAATATTTTTGTGTTTCTTGTTTGAGTCTTGAGTCATGTCATAAGTTTGGTGTCAATTGCATGTGCATCTTGCATTTTTTGAAAATTTCATGCATTCATAGTGTTCTGCATGATCTTCAAGTTGTTCTTTGTCAGTCTTCTTGTTTGATCTTGATGTTTTCCTTGTTTTGTGTCTTTTCTTGTTTTACATGTACATTTTTTATTTATTAGAGTCTAAACATGAAAGATTTCTAAGTTTGGTGTCTTGCATGTTTTCTTTGCATTAAAAATTTTTCAAAAATATGTTCTTGATGTTCATCATGACATTCATAGTGTTCTTGATGTTCATCTTGACATTCATAGCATTCTTGCATGCATTCATTGTTTTGATCTAAAAATTTCATGCATTGCATCATTTT
>NC_029790.2:90093014-90110962 GCF_000816755.2 Arachis ipaensis
GAGTAGGATTCAATGATTGCATGACTGTGACGAGCTTCAAACTCGCGAGTGCTGGGCGTTAGTGGCAGACGCAAAAGGAGGGGGAATCCTATTCCAGCATGATCGAGAATCGACAGATGAATAGTCGTGCCGTGACAGGGTGCGTGAGCATATTATTCACTGAGAGGATAAGATGAAGCCATTGGCAAGGGTGATGCCTCCAGACGATTAGCCGTGTCGTGACAGGGCATTGGATCATTTTCCCGAGAGATGACCGAAAGTAGCCATTGACAGTGGTGATGTATCACATAAAGCCAGCCATGGAAAGGAGTAAGACCGATTGGATGAAGATAGCAGGAAAGCAGAGGTTCAGAGGAACGAAAAGCATCTCCATTCGCTTATCTGAAATTCCTACCAATGATTTACATAAGTACCTCTATCCCTATCTTATTATATAATATTCGAAAACACCATTATCACTTTATATCTACCTGACTGAGATTTCCAAGGTGACCATAGCTTGCTTCATACCAACAATCTCCGTGGGATTCGACCCTTACTCACGTAAGGTATTACTTGGACGACCCAGTGCACTTGCTGGTTAGTTGTATCGAAGTTGTGACATATTATGAACGTGTAATCACGATTACGCGTACCAAGTTGCTCACGTGCCAGGAATAGTTTGAGCCTGAAGATCACAATTTTGTGCACCAGGTGTCGATGGGTGTTTTGAGTTAAGTACAACTCGGATGGCTCTTTGCAGAAGTACAAAGCCCACTTAGTTGCTCAGGGATTTAGCCAACGACCTGGGATGGATTTCAAAGAGAACTTTAGCCCTGTCATTCGCCCCACATCAATTCGAATGGTATTATCTCTTGCTATCTCCAAAGGGTGGAATATTAGGCAGTTGGATGTGAACAACTCCTTTCTTAAGGGTGATCTCGTTGAGGAAGTTTATATGAAACAACCCCCTGGTTACGATGAAAATTCGACTTTAGTTTGCAAGCTATCCAAGTCCCTATATGGACTCAAACAAGCTCTTTGAGCTTGGTAGACAAAGGTCCCTAGGGTACTACAACAGGATGTGTTTACTACCACAAAGGCTAATACATCCCTATTTACAAAACTCTCTACTGGATATTTGACTTATGTGCTTATATACGTTGATGACATCATTGTTACTAGCAACTCAAATCAGTGTATCGTTGAGGTAATTACTCAATTCAGCTCTCATTTTGCCTTGAAAGACATGGGGAACCTGAATTATTTTCTTGGATTAGAAGTAGCACACATTACTGATGGCAATTTTTTGTTATCTCAAACTATGTCAATGACATCTTAAGGAAAGCCAATATGGTTGGCTGCAAGCCATATGCAACTTCAATCTATTCCTCTCTAAAACTTAGCAAAACTAGCAGTCCTCCCTTCGGTGATCCAGCGCTGTATCCAGCCCTGTATCGGTGATTCAGTACCTCACAATCATGCCACCGGAATTAGCTTATTGCATAAATCGAGTGTGTCAATTCATGCAGTAGCCCCTTGAAGCACATTGAAAGGTGGTTAAGTGCATTTTGCGGTACATCAATGGCACTGCTAGCTTTGGTTTGCGGATTCAGCCAGTTAAAGAGCTCATTCTCATAGTTTATACCGATTTTGATTGGGGGTTTGATCCTGATGATCAGAAATCAACCAATGGTTATTGTTTATTTTTGGGATCCAATTTAATTTTCTGGTCTTCAAAGAAACAACATGCAGTCTCTCGGTCGAGCACAGAGGCCGAATATTGGGGTGTCGCTGATGCAATTGCAGAAGCAGTCTCCATTCAGAATTTGTTGCATGTTATTCATGCCCTAGTGATCAAACTGCTTGTGATTTATTGTGATAATCTCAGTGCGGTTATGTTAGCTGCGAATCCAGTTTTGTACTCCAACCTAAACATGTTGAGTTAGACATTAATTTTTCTAGTGATCATGTCATGCAAAGTTGAGTTCAGGTTGTTCATGTCCCTGCTATGCAGCAAATCGCATATATTTTTATGAAACCCATTTTCTCTTCCTTGTTCAGTGAATTTCGAAACAAACTTAGGATTGTTGACAAAACAACCTTTCATTTGAGGGGGAGTGAAGGAGATAAAGGAAGTTAGTTTATTGTTAGCTTATTATTAGGATTACTAATAGTTTGTTAGTGAGTTTGTTACAATCCTAATCAGCATTCCCTATAACTATATATTATGAGATACACGTGTAATCACTCCCATCCAGTTTGTTATCAATTTATTCCTAACAAATTTCTAAAACTTTACTCTTTTCCTATTCTCTCTCTCTCTGGCTTGATACCTATACAATTCATTGCAAACTGTTAGTTTTCAGCAAATTTAACTACTTTTAATTTCCATGGATTTGACTGTGTTTCACGTTGAAATTGGTAAATCAAACTAAATTGGTAAATTAGCCGGTTTGATCCAATTTATACAATATTATAAAAATTAAAAATAAAAAGAAGAAAATGTGGGGTAGAAGGGTGCAAATTGTCAGCAAAATAATATGAGTGATGTAATGACCCAACTTTTAGTATGTTATGATTAATCTTAATTGTCAGGCATTACTTCATAGTTTTTTTAGAGACTCTAGATCTTATATTATGTGTGTGTGTGTGTGTTTTAGAGACTCCTATATCTTCCTTGCTTTAAGTCTTATTCCAACAGGGATTTTGGGAGTCTGGCTAAGAACTTTTCTTTCTAGAATGATTGTTGGCTATCTTTTCTGGTATCAGAGCCTAATGGGGAAGTATGAATGTTCTTATTAACATTAGACTAACTCTGATCCACATGAATACTGGTGTATATTTATGACTATTTATATTTCTTCTCTAAATATTTAGGTTGTTTCTTCTTATCATTTATAAGATAGTAGCAGCAAGACCCGTTGTTGTGGCAGTAAGGATAACTTGGTTGTTTTCCTGTAAATGATAAGAACAAAATACTAAAAATTCCTGGTGGCTATGGATTTGAAAAATCAGTTAAAAAAATGGTTAAAACCCAGTATTCACTGGCTGAGTGCTAGTCTAATGTTAATCGGCATATTCCGACGGAACCAAAGGAGGGCCATGATATCAGTAGTTTTATAAAATGTCTTTTTTCTGCAACCTTTCTCGTCATTTTTCACACAGTCCTTCTTCCTCCCAGACAAAATCCGGCATCCTTTCCGAGAAAGTGACTCAACCTGAGGAACTCTCTCCAAAACATAATATCTTTGAAGAGAAAATCTGCTTTGAAGATATTAATCAAGCTCTAGACAACTGGGAAATACCAAAAATTCCCTAGGATGAACTATATGTTCCAGAAGAAACCAAACGTGCCGGTAAATCTGATTACATCATCAAAATGGCAGTAAACAATATCCCTCTTGGAACTGAGTCCGGCGAGGAATTCCACCTTTTAAACAAACAATCTGTCTAAGAACATATCCGAAAATATAAGTATCTTCATATGGGCTGTGTTCAAGTTGCAGTTAAACCACGCATTAGAGAAGGTTTAAATGCTTCCATTCTTATGTGTCTAAGAGATGTCAGGCATAATAATTTCCATGATTTGTAACACCCTAATTACCCTAAGCCTTACCTTTAGCCGTAAAGTAAAAGTTAATCAAAGGTTATGACAATTCTAAGGCTTATACATATTTTTATAGAAGGAAATAATATATTCTAGAAGTCCGATGAAGGATTAAGCTCAAAGACAGAATTACAAAAGCACAAAACGTTCACACGAAGCTAATGCACAAGACACAAGGTATAGATGCAAGAGAATAGAATATATATATATATATCTATATATATATATATATATATATATATATATATATATAGATATAAGAGTATAACAATCATAGGGCAACTAGCCACAGCTTGCGGAGTTTAAGCCGACTAGTTACAAACAGAAAAATACTGAGTTTTGGAGTTAAAACAGCTTATACAACTTAGCTCTCAAGTAAGCCTCTATGGCCATAAAGTCTAAAACAAAAGGGTGAGAGAAAGTACTACAACAAAATAAAATAGAAATAAACCAGGAAGAAACCATACTCCGCTCTGCCACCATGTCCATAATTTCACCGAGGTGAATTACGACCTGCATCTGAAAAATAACAACAAAGTATGGAATAAGAACCGGGGGTTCTCAGTATGGTAACAGTGCCTAATATATAAGATGTAAGGCTCCGGGACGCCGAAGGCAATCCTAGAACTTCACATCGAATACGGATATTCAAGCTTAGAATAAAATAAATAAATAAAGAACTTAAACCATAAACTGGGTTATCTAAACTTAGGGGAATTCTAACTAATACTAATCACACTGTGGTATCCCACAGCCTTCGCTAACCTACCCTCCATGCGACCCCATCGCCATCGCCTACCTATCCTCTTCAGCACCAAATAATCACAGATAATGCAAGCAAGTAAAACACAGATAGTATTCATATATAACAAGTAATTCAAGAAGCCAGTAGGCATTTTATACAACTAGGAAAACTCAAGTAATCAAAGCAAGTAAACATATAGAAGATACATATGATGAATGTCTGTCCTACTGGGCTGTGATATCACATGTCGGTTATAGTGCCAAGCCCGACTCAAAATCCGGTCGGCAACTCCTGGATTAGTCTCTCTGTTGTGCATACTCAGGAGGAATAATTTCGAGGGATAAGTGCCCTACCACCTTCTCCTTTCAGAGGGAAACGTTCCGAGGGAGAGTGTCCAACCACCTTCCTCTGGATGCTGCATGATTCCGTGGGTTAGTGCCCTACCACCTTGCAACCAGAGAGAAACCCATGCTCAGGAGGAAAATTCCGAGGGATGAGTGCCCTACCACCTTCTCCTTTCAGAGGGAAACATTCCGAGAGAGAGTGCCCTACCATCGTCCTCTTGAGTGATAAATATGAGTGAGAAGCCCAGCTTCAAGCTTCACATCCAAACGTAGGCGGGAGACTGCCACAGCCCCTATGACGGAGAACAATGCATATCGTAATCACATATTCAATCTTAGAGGCCATTCCTCATAGCACACTTCCACTCATACTCATTTCATTAACCATAATCATTCATAATTTCCATTCTGAACTCATTAGTTCTTCAGTTTTTCAATTCATTGTCAGTAATCACCAAGTTCACTACTCTTCCTTCTCTCTCAACCAAACTCATCCTCAATACACTAGAAACCTAAACCTCCGTTCTCTAACTTTTCAAGGTAATACCCAAATAATTTCACCCAAGACCTTTTCTATGGTTAACATCCAAAAACAAGCCAAAAAGTCTTAAATAGCTATCACAAAAGTTTACAAGCTTGTTGGGAAGGTGAAACAGTTAAAAACAATATTTTAGTTGAAAAACAGGGCATGTGCGTACGCACAAAGGTGTGCGTGCGCACGCCCAGGAAAGTTTTCAAAATGTGTGCGTATGCATAGAGGTGTGTGTACGCACAGATAGTAAAAATTTCAAGTCTGTTCATCCACACAAGGCGTGTAACGCCCTCAATAGAGTGCACCTTCCAACGTGTGCGTGCGCACAGGTTTCAAAAACTTTGTTGGTTGTGTGTGCACACAGGTCATGCTAGCGCTCTCATCAGCAAGCCTTCTCCTGTGTGTGTGTGCGCACAGGTTCAAAAGCTCACAGGGGTGTTCGTGCGCACAAGGCTGTGCGTGCACAAACAAACCAGAAATCATAAATTCTGCAGCATGCACAGAATTCAGATTTTGACATCAAACTTTGAATGATCATAACCTCCTCTACAAAAATCCATTTCTTACAAAATTTATATCCATTTAAAGAGTTTTCAATGAACTTTAATTTAAAGCAAATTTCATTAAATTTTGAAAACTAAGGCTCAAGTTATGATCCGTCAAAGTTCACCAAAAATCCATTTTTACCAAAACCTTGAAAATTCAACTTACCACAACTCTCAACTTAAAACCCAATCAAAGCCTACTCAACACAATACCAAATCACTCATGAATCTATACCAAACATTTCTTTAGCATATCCACTATTCAATTAACTGATACCATTTAATACCCACCTCAACTAATGCTAAATCAACCTAATCTTCACATTAAAACTTATAAATTCCATCATTATTCAACTATACCACATCCAACATTTAATATCTCAATTTATCAACTCCTTCAACACTCATTGATAAACCACTATTTTATGGTTTATCTTGTGCTCAATTGAGTGGTTTTTATCAAGTCTTTGCACACTTATTCATACTAATTGCATGGTTTTACATTTTCCTTCCTAATTTTGTTCTATAATTGGAAACTTGCTTCCCAAGCCTTTAAATTACCAAAAATTAATTCCCCATTTTACCATTCGATGCCATGATATGTGTGTTAAGTGATTTTAGGAGTGCAGGAATGACTTAGAGGATGGAAAGGAAGCATGCAAAAGTGGAAGGAATACAAGAAGTTGAAGGAGTTGCTAAGCTGTCCAGCCTGACCTTTTCACACTCAATCGACCATAACTTGAGCTACAAAAGTCCAAATGAGGCGGTTCTAGTTGCGTTGGAAAGCTAACATCTGAGGCTTCACAATGATATAATTTGCAATAGCTTCCCCGAAATAGGCAACGCACACACATAGATCACGCGCACATGTGACCTGGCAAAAATCCAATCCATGCTCACGCGTGGACGACGTTGACGCGTGACTTTGCCGTGTGCTGGACATATCAGAAATCACTGGGAGTGATTTTTGGGCTGTTTTTGACCCAGTTTTCGGCCCAGAAAATACAGATTAGAGGCTATAAAGTGGGGGAATCAATCAATTCATTCATACAACATTCATAATTCACAATTTTAGGTTTTAGATGTAGTTTCTAGAGATAGAGGCTCTCTCCTCTCTCTTAGGATTTAGGATTAGGATTTCTCTTAAAGGTTAGGTTTACTTCTTCTTCATTCCAGGTTCAATGTTCCTTTAATTTATGTTCTCTTCTACTTTTACTTATTCTAGCATTCTAGTTTATCTATTTCCTCTATTGATTACTTTATGTTGCTATTTGATTTATGGATTCCTATGTTTAATTTGATTTTCTATTTAATACAATTCGAGGTATTTCAGATTTATGATTGCTTTCTTCTATTTATGATATAAATATTTAGATTTTTCCCCTTTTGGCTCTGGTGGAGTAATTGGTGACACTTGAGTTATCAAACTCCTTGTTGAGTGAGAATTGGAATTTTCTAATTAGTTTGGATCCCTCTAAAGCTAGTCTTTCCTTAGGAGTTGACTAGGACTTGAGGAATCAAATTGATTAGTCCACTTGACTTTCCTTTATTTAGTAAGGGTTAACTAAGTGGGAGCAATAAACAATTCTCATCACAATTGATAAGGATAACTAGGATGGGATTTTCAGTTCTCATACCTTGCCAAGAGTTTTTATAGTTAGTTTGTTTCCATTGCCATTTACTATCGTTTCTTCTTATCTTAAAAAAATCCAAAAATATACCTTTTTCCATAACCAATAATAAACACACTTCCCTGCAATTCCTTGAGAGACGACACGAGGTTTAAATACTTCGGTTATAAATTTTATTGGGTTTTGTTACTTGTGACAAACAAACTTTTGTACGAAAGGATTCTCTGTTGGTTTAGAAACTATACCTACAATGTGATTATTTCTATAAAATTCTTTACCGGTAGAAATTTGCTCATCACTCATCAATCTAAGCATCAATTTATCATCATCCTAACTTCATAAGCCACATCATTTATCAACAATCTCAACACTCACCTCCAATTACCAACAACATCAATATTCATCATCAATCATCAACCATATCAACAAACTCTCATCAACAATAATAAATCACAACTTTTATCATCAACCTTCATAATCATTAAATACCAACAATCATCATCAAATTCATATGTTCCTCATCCCAAAACTCCATATCATCATCACCATCATACAATTTATCTTCAAATATCAAAATCACATACAATTAAACATACACCCAAAACATTCAATCCTATCTTAAGGTCAACTAGCCTAAGGTTCACGAAATATTACATATTACATAAAAGAAACCAAAATTATACCTTGACTGATTCCCAATATGTGCAAAACACCAAAAACATTATTCAAACAAGATCAACAAGCCTCAAGCACCAACACCACCTCCAAGACTCACCAACAATCAAGCCATACACATATAACATACCAACATCAAGTTTAGGGTTCACAAAAATAACTAAACACAATGGTTTAGTAAAATCTTACCTTACCCAATGAGATTAGTGGTAAAATTCAACAATACTCCAATGCTAGATCACCCCTAAACAAACAAAATCACAAAATCTACTCAAAAACTCTAACCCAAAATTGTAGAAATCTAGGGCTGGAAACTGGAGCTTGATCTTCAAGTTCTTACCAGATTTTCTTAAATAGAAATGAAGAGATTGATGAGAGCTTCGCGTGGCCACAAACAGCTCGTCAATCGGAGCTCTGTAGCTCAAGATATGGATCCCGGAGGGTGATGATGAATAGTAACATCACCTCTTCTCCTCTCTTCTCTCTTTCAGTGCCCCTCTCTCTTTCTGAATCTTGGGCTATAGAATGTGCCATATCTACTCTTCTTAGACAGACCCCCTAATTACAAGAACTTAAACAAGATGAAACTAGAAAAGTAGAAATCTTCTTTTATAGAAGAAATTCTTTTTCCTCGAGGTTTGAAGCTGTATCTACCTACGGATCCGACTTCGCCTCGGCAAGGAGATCTTTCTCTATAAGGTCTCATTCCTCTCTTCCTAATCCACATGTTAGGATGACCAACCCTGAAATCAACCTCACAGGATTACAAACAAATTCTAGTATCCCAAGACCTATTTACCAAAAAGAATAGGATATAGACAAACAATCTATTCAATCTCCACCATATTCTTCATTAAATGATGATGTCCATGTCAACTGAAGAATTTTTCATCGATAGGGAAGCCTTGCGAAGGAACGTCAACTCTGAAGAATGGAAACTTCAGAGGAGATGGTACTTGCAAACCTTTAAGCCACCTTAAATTTCATATTTTAGGGAACAATATTATCATTTCCTCAATCAAGCCAATATGCACGTTCCATTTTTTGAATGGTTCCATGCTTACAGTATAAAAAATAATTTAGATTATTCTTTCAAAGCAGACATTAGTACATCTCAGTCTGCGAACGTCATATCCACCTGGAAAATCTAGGAGGAGGAGTTGGTTAAGTCTGAATTTCCCCAACAAGAAAATCCATCCTTACAAATAACCTTGATCTTCTCAAACCTATTTTCAAAAAACTTGAAAAACAAATTTCTAAACCTGTAACTATTCAGGATATTTAGACTGAGATTAATACTCTCAAGAAAGAGATCCATCTCATCAAACAACAACAACAGCAACACTAGAATTGTTTATCTCATATTCTGGAGGAAGATACTGATAACACTGAGGAAGAACCTCAGAATGATCAACTTCCTCAAAACCAAACTTTTTAAAACATAGACAGTGACCAAATTGTTCAACTCACAAAGGATGATCAAGAAGATGAGATAACAGAAATTCTGCGGTTAGTTAGTCAATTAACCGTCATAAAATTCTATATCAACATTCGAATTGTCATCCATGATTTTTGTTTTGGAAACTGTAGCCTTGTTTGACACAGGTGCAGATTCAAATTGTATTTTGCAAGGTTTAGTCTCAACAAAATATTTTGAAAAAACTTCAAAGCGCCTGAGTATAGCTAACGGTGACCGTTTACAAATCAAGTATAAGCTTTCTGATGCTATCATTAAGAATGGTCTTCTCTGAATAAAAACCCTTTCCTCCTTGTTAAAGATTTAAGAAATCAGGTCATTCTGGGGTCACCCTTTATTTGAACTATTTTCCTGTTGATGATGTCATACGACGGTATTACTAACTACTTAGGTGGAACCCCAACAACCTTCCAATTTGTCTCAATCCCCATTCATAGGACCCTTAACCTCCTCCAATTCAAAGCTAATCAAATCAACTTCTTAAAAGAAGAAGTCTCTTTTAAGACCCTAGAATTCCAATTACAAAAACCTGAAATCCAACAAAAGATTAAATTCCTTCTTCAACAAATGCAAAAAACAATATGTTCAGATTCGCCTCACGCATTCTGGAATAAAAAATAACATATTGTGGATCTACCTTATGAAAAGGATTTCAAAGAAAGCCAAATCCAACAAAAGCTATACCCATACAGATGAATGAACAACTTCTCCAATATTGTCAAAAAGAGATGATAGACTTCTTGCACAAAAAGCTTATCAGACATAGTAAAAGTCCATGGTCTTGTTCTGCTTTCTATGTTTATAGACAAGCCGAATTAGAGAGAGGCACCCCTAGGCTGGTTATCAACTATAAGCCTTTAAACAAAGCTCTCCAGTGGATTAGGTATCCTATCCCAAACAAAATAAATTTGTTAAATAGACTAAACTCAGCAAGCATCTTCTCAAAATTTGACATGAAATCTGGGTACTAGCAAATCTAGATTAATGAGGCTGACAGATAAAAAACGGCATTCACAGTGCCTTTCGGACAATATGAATGAAATGTGATGCCTTTTGGCTTGAAAAATGCCCCATCTGAATTTCAGAAAATCATGAATAATATTTTCAATCCTTTCTTCGACTTTGCCATTGTCTACATAGACGACGTGCTCATTTTTTCACAATCCTTGCATGATCATTTTAAACATGTAAAAACTTTTATGTACACTATCAGGCATAATGTTCTAGCAGTTTCTAAATCAAAGATTAGTTTATTCCAAACTAAAATCTATTTTCTTGCTCACATGATTCACCAAGAAACGATTACACCTATAGATAGGGCTATCTAATTTGCGGATAAATTTTCTGATCACATTTTAGAAAAACATCAACTTCAAAGGTTTCGTGGCTGCATAAATTATGTAGCAGACTTTATTCCAAATTTGAGCACCCATATCAAACCTCTTCATTATCGTCTAGGGAAGAAACCCCCTCCTTGGACAGATACTCATACAAATATTGTCAAACAACTCAAACTTAGTGTTAAGAAACTCCCTTGTCTTTACCTTCCTGTTCCCCAAGTTTTCAAAATTGTTGAAACTGATGCTTCAGATCTAGGTTATGGTGGCATCCTAAAACAAAAGCTTAATAATAAAGAATGCATCATTGTATTTCCATCCAAGCATTGTAATACTTCCCAACAAAATTATTCGACTATAAAAAAAGAAGTTTTAGCAATTGTTTTATGCATCTCCAAATTCTAATCTGATTTATTAAACCAAAAATTTTTTGTCAGGGTAAATTGTAAGTCTTCCAAAGACATTTTACAAAAAGATGTAAAGAATCTTGCATGCAAACATATTGTTGCTCGATGGCAAGCAATTTTAAGCATTTTTTATTTCAAAATTGAATATATTCAAGGAATCTCAAACTCTCTCCTTTATTATCTTACACGTGAATATTTGCAAGGATCATACTCAAATGCCTAAAAAGGCATCTTTAGCCTCTTCAAGAGGCAGAGGCATTTGCCTAGCCCTACCAAGGTCAATTAAAAGATCAGGGTCAAGTATCCCAACAGGGTCATCTACTCACCAACCTACCTCATCAACCCAACAACCAATTGGGTCATCTACCCAACTAAAAGATATTGTTGAGACATCAACTCAACAACAAATCACCCAAACAGCCAAACAGACCAAAGCAGACTATGCCTTCTAATCCAAACCCTTTTGGCTTTACAAGATGCAGGGCTAACAAAGATACATAAAAAATTCTAGGCTGACATATATGACAGTTCAGATGAAGAAATTGACATTTCAAACTTACTAACCCAAGCCGCGAATCAACAAATAATTTGTCAAGACCCAAAAGGCAAAGCCAAATTACCCCAATCACTTAACCAAACCCAACTTCCAAATCTACAACCTTCAAAATCCCAAACTACATATATTTCAAAAAATAGGTTCTCCTCTGTTTTATTAATTGAGCCTGAATTCTGGGAAAAACTACCTTACAAGGTAATTCCAAAAGTTTTCTCACTAGGGTTTCACTTTAAACTAACAGCCCTTACTAAAACAAGATAACTCTACGAATTTATACTCATAGATTCTGATTCAGTATCAATAAAATACTACAAAGATCCCAAAGATTCCACAAATATAACCTACTCAACAATCCAAATTCTAAAAGTGCTTACCGTAACTCAATTTGGGAAAAACTTAAATAGTATTACCAAATTTTTCCAATCATTTAACCCAATGGGATATTCCTATTGGGATTACATGGATGCATGGACAAGGGTTTTTTGGTTTCAAAATACACAAAATCGGCACTCTTGGCTCATTTATTTTAAAAGAAATGTTACTTATAACTTTTCAAATTGGTTTTCTCAGAAGTGGGATTATTTCGGCCCACTACCAGAAATTTTACCCCCACCTGTCGATGAGGGGCTCAAGGTTTTCAAAAACAAATTTGATCAACAGGAATCCAGCATCCCTGTTGACTTGAAGTTATTTTCCACATTTGCATTGGCATGGGTATTCTCATGGAAATACAAGTATGGCAAGCAAGATCATCCTAAAGCTCCACCAATGCTTCAAAAGAATGCATACGTCAAATAGTGGTCTCAATTTGATTCAACCATGGCTCACCCTGACAAAGTAAGGAAATGGTTCAAAGAACATCCTCAATTTGTCAAAGCAATGGATTAAGAAACATCTGTTTTTCTCAATCAAAAGGCCCAGATAGCAACAGCTCTTGCAGGGTCCCAATCCAAAGAATCATTTACTAGAAATTTGCAGCAAATATTACAACTACTTAAAGCTGAAGAAGACCAAAAAGGGAAACAAGATCCAAAATCCTGAATAGCCTCCTCTAGTGATTATAATCAAAATGAAGGTGACTGCTTCGGAATCAATCTACAAGAAGATTAAAAAGATTAAAGTTATTAGCTAAAATTTTGTATTTGTAAAGTTATTCACCGGTACTGTAGCTATAGTAAAGGTCTATAATAAAAGCATGCTTCAGCGATACTTTGAGGTAGAGATTTAGAAACACCAGAATAGAGAGAGAAGTTAGATAGAGAGGCTCTGAGAATCCTTCGTAAAGTTTTTACTCCTTGATGACTTGCATCATCTACCTTTTTTTCTTATAAAAAAGGACCATAGAAATAGTGAAATCTCATTCAATTAATGCAATTTCATGAACTAAATGATGAACTTTATGGTACATTGCTTTGAAATGAGTTTTGCTTGAATTTCAGGTGAACAGAGCAACAAAAGAAGAAGGAAGCAAGAAAGAAGAGCTGGGTGTATGTGCTGGGTGTGCCACTTGATGCAAATGCCAACAAACTGAATGGACGTGGCATGCCAGCCAATGGGCGTGGCACGCCAGTCAATGTGCGTGGCACGCCAGTTAACAATCCCAGAGGAGAACCCATGGAGCTTTACTATGGGCATGGCACGCCAACTATAAATTCCAGAGAAGCATTCTTGGAGCTTTACTATGGGCGTGGCACACCAAGGCCAGGCGTGGCACGCCAATTATACATTCCAGAGAGCATTCTTGAAGACCCACAAGGGGCATGGCATGCCAGGCTGGGCATGGCACGCCAACCCGATCATCTATAAGGGGTGTGGCTCGCTAGATTGAGGACGTGGCACGCCGATTCAAATAAGCAGAGGGGAGTGAAAGGTTCACCATCATGGGTGTGCCACTTGATGTTTTAGGTGTGGCACGCCAACCTTGTTCATATTCTGGGTGTGCCACTTGAGTTTTTGGCGTGGCACACCAATCTTGAAAAGCTCAACACCATAATGGGCGTGCCACTTGAGATCGAAGGCGTGGCACACCAATTCATTGGTCCAGAGAGGAAGAATGCAACCCCCAATAAGGGCGTGCCACTTGAGATTGAAGGCGTGGCATGCCATCACAAGCCTCTAAGGAAGAAGATCAATGGGCGTGCCACTTGGGATTTTAGGCGTGGCACACCAAGGCAACATGACCAGGGGCGTGCCACTTGATGACTAAGATGTGGCACACCAAACTTGCTCGCACCAGGGGCGTGCCACTTGAATACTGGGCATGGCACGCCAGTTCACTGGACCAGAGAAGGTTGATCTTGTACTACTAAGGGCGTGGCACGCCAGACCTGAGCGTGGCATACCAATTCAACTTTCCAGAGAAGACAATGAAGGCCTTATTGAGGGCGTGGCATGCCAAGTATATTTTCCAGAGGAGAAAGCTGAAGAGTCTATTGAGGGCATGGCACACCAGTTCTAGGCGTGCCACGCTAGTTCAAGAATCCAGATAGGAAGAAGGGAGAAGTCATAATAGGCGTGCCACATGAGCTCAAAGGCGTGGCACGCCAAGCTAGCTAAACAAAGGAGGCGTGCCACTTGGGAGCCAGGCGTGGCATGCTAAGCCAAGCTGAGAAGTTGGGCATAGCACACCGCTCACACACTAGGAACATGGTGCATTTTAATGAGTTTTCCTTTTATTTTTAATTGTAATTTTCTTTTCCTTTTTTTGAAATTTTCATTTTCTAGTTATAGGAGTAGTATAAATACCCCCTGAGAGTACTGAAAAGAGGGTTGATCAGTTGGTTAGTAGGGTTGGCTAGTAGTAGTTTTTACTTCAATTCATCTTCTTCCATCTCTTGTACTTTTCTCTAAGCTATGAGTAGCTAAACTCCCTCTCATTGGGAGAGGGAGCTCTATTGTACTTGATGGATTAATGATAGTAAATTTCTTCTTCTCTTCATCTTCTCTTTGATTTGCTAGAAGGAATTTCGTTTCTCAAGTCTAGTGTTCAATCATCTTGGAAAAGAAGTTGAATGCAATTTGGGTTTCATGGGAACCTTGAAAAAGGAAACATGGAACCATGCTTGAAATCCCTTCTCACACATGAGTAGATATGGGTTTTGGTAGGGGTGACAAGCGGGAAAGCCCGCCCCGCCCCGCCTAGTGAGGTGGTCCCAGAATCCCACCAATATTAGAACTGTAACACCCTAACTATCAAAATGTCACGCTTCCGGCTGCGCCACTCTGATAGTTCGGGTATTACGACGACTCTTATAATATTTAATACTAAAATATGAGTCTGTTTAAAACTTAAATCATATTACCGCTCAAGAGACTTTTTAATAGATAACATACATCCATACAAATATTAATACTTACAAATAGGGGTGGCAAGCGGGAAAGCCCGCCCCGCCCCCCCCCGCCCCGCCTAGTGAGGCGGTCCCAAAATCCCAGCCCGCCCCGCCTAACGGCGGGCTGGCGGGCCGGCGGGCTAAGCCCGCCAAATATCCTCTTTTTTTTTTACTTTTAACTATTAAATAATATATATAAAGATATAAAAAAATCTCTTTTGTTTTTTTACTTTTAACTATTATAATTTCTAAAAGTATAAACAAATTATAATTTTTGTATTCACAAACATTAAAGTCTTTGTAATTATAAATATTATTTCAAAAGCAAAATAAACATAATCCAAAACATAATTAATAATATTGTCTCTAAAATAAAACAAACATAATCTAAAACACCTAATTTTCATCTTCATTCTCTTGTAAGTTGGGTTGGGGGAAGTTGGGTTTTGGTAAAAAAAATTGTAAAAATACCCCTTGCTAAAAAATACTAAGCCCGGCAGGGAAGCCCGCCCCGCCCCACCAAAGCCCGCCAAAATCCGCGGTTTAAGCGGTGCAGGTTAAGCGGGCTTTTGCTATTTGTCGGTCCCAATTTTCCAGCCCGGCCCACCTTTTTTGGCGAGTTACGCGGGCCGACCCGGCAGGTTTAGGCCCGTTTGCCACCCCTAGGTTTTGGGATTGGATATGGTGATATGAAATCCACCCACTATTTGGATCTGTGAGGAATTGGCTGATTATCTCTCTTCATGAGCAATTAGACTAAGGAATTGGCTGATTATCAAGATTTGAGAGATTGAATCACCAAGGAATTGGGGTTCAATCAATCATGATTGCCAAGAGGTCAATGAGTTACATGATTGAAGACAAGATGATCTAGATTTGATCGAAAGAGAGCAACATCTTCTAATCCCAATGAATTTCCCCTATTCTTATCTTTCCTATTCTTTATAGCTTTCCTTAATTTTTGCCATTACCCATTCCCTGTTTACAATTCAGTCATTTATATTCCAGCACTTTACATTCTTGTCATTTACTTTTCTGCACTTTAGAGCTTTCCTTTATCTTTATGTCATTTACATTTCTGCTATTTAGAATTCTACACTCAACAAATCTTATTAGTTAACTTGACTAATTCACCCATTAACTAAAGTTGCTCAATCTATCAATCTCTGTGGGATTCGACCTCACTCTACTGTGAGTTATTACTTGACGACAATTTGGTATACTTGCCAAAGACGGATCCATTATATTTTGATATAGTGTAAATTCGGTCCATCAAGTTTATGGCACCATTGCCAGGGATTGATTTTGAATTGACAATGATTAAGTTGATGGGTATTTAGATTAAGCATTTTCATTTACCTTGTTAATTCCTTTAATTTCAGTTCTTATTTTTTTTTCTTTCTTTTTGCACTTGGATTTCCAGTTGTTCATTGTATATATAACCATTCTAACAAGAAGCACACTAATTGTTTGATGCTTTGCATCAACCAAAATTGACTTACCCACCTTTCTTCCAAAGAGGATGATAATCCTTGTCTTAAATTTTGTTTTGCGCTGTGTATGATAGGGAAGAGAGGAGCTGCAATCTCCTATGATTCTGAACCTGGGAGGTCATTTCTAAGATTGAAAAGAGAAGCAGTGGCAAGAGGCAAAAGGGTAGTTGGTGAAGAAGAAAAAGAAGATAATCTAACTCAAGATATGGAAGGTGAAGTACCCAATCATCAAGATGAAGCAATGGACAACCATGCTCCCCCACAAGGTGAAGTACCAAAGACACCTGATGAGCGGATATTTTATACGCTTTTTGGGGATAATTTCATATAGTTTTGAGTATGTTTTAGTTAGTTTTTAGTCTATTTTTATTAGTTTTTAGGAAAAATTCATATTTCTGGACTTTACTATGAGTTGTGTGTTTTTCTGTAATTTCAGGTATTTTTCTGGCTGAAATTGAAGGAGCTGAGCAAAAATCTGATTCAGGCTGAAAAAGGACTGCTGATGCTGTTGGATTCTGACCTCCCTGCACTCAAAGTAGATTTTCTGGAGCTACAGAACTCGAAATGGCATGCTTCTAATTGCGTTGGAAAGTAGACATCCAGGTATTTCCAGCAATATATAATAGTCCATACTTTGCACAAGGATAGACAACATAAACTGGTGTTCAACGCCAGTTCTCTGCCCAATTCTGGCGTCCAGCGCCAGAAAAGGATCAAAAGCTGGAGTTGAACGCCCAAACTGGCATAAAACTGGTGTTCAACTCCACAAATGGCCTCTGCACGTGAATTTCTTAAGTCTCAGCCCAGCACACACCAAGTGGGCCCCAAAAGTGGATCTCTGCATCATCCATCATAGTCTACTCATATTTTGTAACCCTAGGCTACTAGTTTAGTATTTAAACAACTTTTAGAGACTTATTTTGTATCTCATGATATTTTAGATCTAAACTTTGTATTCTCTGACGGCATGAGTCTCTAAACCCCATTGTTGGGGGTAAGGAGCTCTGTTGTGTCTCGATGAATTAATGCAAGTATTTCTGTTTTCCATTCAAACACGCTTGTTCCTATCTAAGATGTTCATTCGCGCTTAACTGTGATGGAGGTGATGATCTGTGACACTTATCACCTTCCTCAATTCATGAACGTGTGCCTGACAACCACCTCCGTTCTATATACGATTGAATGAGTATCTCTTAGATTCCTTAATCAGAATCTCCGTGGTATAAGCTAGAACTGATGGCGGCACTCATGAGAATCCAGAAAGTCTAAACCTTGTCTGTGGTATTCC
>NC_029790.2:90110967-90124823 GCF_000816755.2 Arachis ipaensis
TTGTTAAAACACTTTAAATTTATAGCTCAGTTAGTTAGAACGTGGTGTTTATGTTCATGGTAATTGGCTATCATATTTTTTAAAACCTTTTTCAAAAATAATTTTTCTATTAAATCCTGTGCCAAACTTTAAGTTTGGTGTTTTCATGTTGATTTTTCTTAAAATTTTCGAAAATTTCCATAACTCATTCGGCTAGAGCGTTAATCTGTGTTCTTGGTAATTGGGTTAGAGTCTTTTATATTCTTTTCAAAACCTTCTTTTTCATAAATAATATTTTCTCTATTAAATTTTGTGCCAAACTTTAAGTTTGGTGTTTTCTTGTTGATTTCCCTTTGGTTTTCGAAAATTTTGGTGGTTTTCTAAAAATTTGAAGTTTGGTGTTCCTTGGTGTTTTCCCTCCAAAATTTTCAAAAACAAGGAGCATTAGATCTAAAAATTTTAAATCTTGTGCTATCTTATTGTTTTTCTCTTTCCTCACTAAATTCAAAATTATCGGCAACATCCTGGCGCTGAACGCCCAGAACAAGCATGGTTCTGGTGTTCAACGCCAGAAATGGCTAGTAAATGGGCGTTGAACGCCCAAAATGGGCACCAACCTGGCGCTGAACGCCCCGAGTTGTGTGCAAGGGCATTTTGCATGCCCAAATTGGTGCAGGGATGTAAATGCCTTGACACCTCAAGATCTGTGGACCTCAGAAGCTCAAGAAGGAAATGCCATCATCACTAAGGTGGACTCGTTCCTTGTTCTTACTTTCTCTGTTTTTCGTTTTCTCTATGTTAAGTGCTTATCTATGTTTGTGTCTTTATTACATGATCATTAGTAGTAATTAGTGTCTAGTTTGATTTTATCCCCAATTAAGTTATAGTCTATTTTTCTCATCATCAGCAAACATGAATAAAATAGTAGATCTTTTGAATAAGAGGAAATAAAATTTTGAGTTTTTAATAAGAAAAATTCTAATTAGTAACATGTGGTGGCAACGCTTCCTGTCTTCTTTTTCTGGCTGAAATTGAAGGAGCTGAGCAAAAATCTGATTCAGGCTGAAAAAGGACTGCTGATGCTGTTGGATTCTGACCTCCTTGCACTCAAAGTGGATTTTCTGGAGCTACAGAACTCGAAATGGCATTCTTCCAATTGCGTTGGAAAGTAGACATCCAGGGATTTCCAGCAATATATAATAGTCCATACTTTGCACAAGGATAGATGACGTAAACTGGCGTTCAACACCAGTTCTCTGCCCAATTTTGGCGTCCAGCGCCAGAAAAGGATCAAAAGCTGGAGTTGAACGCCCAAACTGGCATAAAAACTGGCGTTCAACTCCTCAAATGGCCTCTGCACGTGAATTGCTTAAGTCTCAGCCCAGCACACACTAAGTGGGCCCCAGAAGTGGATCTCTGCATCATCCATCATAGTCTACTCATATTTTGTAACCCTAGGCTACTAGTTTAGTATTTAAACAACTTTTAGAGACTTATTTTGTATCTCATGACATTTTAGATCTAAACTTTGTATTCTCTGACGGCATGAGTCTCTAAACCCCATTGTTGGGGGTAAGGAGCTCTGTTGTGTCTCGATGAATTAATGCAAGTATTTCTGTTTTCCATTCAAACACGCTTGTTCCTATCTAAGATGTTCATTCGCGTTTAACTGTGATGGACGTGATGATCTGTGACACTCATCACCTTCCTCAATTCATGAACGTATGCCTGACAACCACCTCCGTTCTATATACGATTGAATGAGTATCTCTTAGATTCCCTAATCAGAATCTCCGTGGTATAAGCTAGAACTGATGGTGGCATTTATGAGAATCCGGAAAGTCTAAACCTTGTCTGTGGTATTCCAAGTAGGATTCAAGGATTGAATGACTGTGACGAGCTTCAAACTCCTGAAGGCTGGGCGTTAGTGACAGACGCAAAAGGATAGTAAATCCTATTCCAACCGGATCGAGAACCAACCGGTGAATAGCCGTGCTGTGACAGAGCGCGTGAGCGTAGTTTTCACTGGAAGGATGGAAGGTAGCCATTGACAACGGTGATCCACCAACACACAGCTTACCATAGGAGGACGTGCGTGCGTGAACAAGAAGACAGAGGAAAGCAGAGATTCAGAAGACAAAGCATCTCCAAAACTCCAACATATTCTCCATTACTGCATAACAAGTAACCTTTAATCCATGCTCTATTGTTTATTTGCAATTCAACTGATAAACATAATTGACTTCCTGACTAAGATTTACAAGATAACCATAGATTGCTTTAAACCAACAATCTCCGTGGGATTCGACCCTTACTCACGTGAGGTATTACTTGGACGACCCAGTGCACTTGCTGGTCAGTGGTACGAGTTGTGAAAAGTGGGACTCATAATTCGTGCACCAACACCCTACCCACAAAGGATAAGAAAGGATAGGAAGGACAGTCAGTTTTCTAGATTCTTGGAGATCTTCAAGAGGCTCCAAATTAACATCCCTTTTGCTGAGGCATTAGAGCAAATACCACTCTATGCCAAGTTCCTAAAAGAGCTCATGACTAAGAAAAAAACTGGGGAGAAAAGAAAACTGTGGTACTCACGGAGGAATGTAGTGCAATCATACAAAAGAAGCTTCCTCAAAAGATGAAGGATCCTGGGAGCTTCCAAATCCCTTGCATCATAGGGGATATTAGCATTGAAAAAGCATTATGTGATTTGGGAGCTAGCATCAACCTTATAACCTTGGCCATGATGAAGAGAACGAGAATTGAAGAGGCCAAACCAACAAGGATGGCACTCCAACTAGCTGATAGAACATTCAAGTTCCCTTATGGAGTGGTAGAAGACTTCTTTGTTAAAGTGGGAGAGTTTATCTTCCTAGCTGATTTTGTTATGCTTGACATGGAGGAAAAGTCTAATGCATCAATCATACTAGGAAGACCATTCTTGGCAATAGCTAGAGCTATAATTGATGTACAAAAAAGTAAGACTGCATGAAGAAAAGATGGTGTTCAATATTTTCACTGCAATGAGCTACCCCAAGGAATCCATTGGAGAATGTATGATGGTGGACACAATGGAAAAGTTAGTTCAAGGAGTCCTAGAAGAAGATTAATGTGAAGAAGCAATGGAGCAAGATCATCAAACATCATGTGGTGAACTACCACAAGAAATCATAGAAGGCTCAATCATGCTAGATAAGGCAACCAAAGAGAAAGTGGAAGCACCAAAGCTAGAGTTAAAAACCCTGCCCCCAAGCTTGAGGTATGCTTACTTGGGGAGCAACAATACATATCCAGTAATCATCAACTTAAGCTTTAGTGAAGAACAAGAAGAGAAGCTCATCAATATGTTGAGGCAATACAAGGATGCTATAGGGTGGACACTTTCAGATTTAAAGAAAATTAGCCCTTCAATGTGCATGCATAAAATTCTTCTTGAGGAGGATGCGAAACCCTCAATACAACCACAAAGAAGGCTAAACCCCTCAATGCAAGAAGTAGTGCAAAAGGAAGTGCTGAAGTTATGGCAAGCAGGGGTGATTTACCCTATCTCCGACAGCCCTTGGGTGAGCCCTGTTCAAGTAGTCCCCAAGAAGGGAGGAATCACAGTTGTGCCAAACGAGAGAAATAAATTGATACCAACAAGAACAGTGACTGGATGACGCATGTCTATAGTCTATAGGAAGCTCAATGAAGCCACAAGGAAGACCATTTTCCCTTACTATTCATGGACCAAATGTTAGAGAGACTTGTTGGACATGAGTACTACTGTTTCTTGGATGGATACTTTGGCTACAACCAGATTGTAGTGGATCCTAAAGACCAAGAGAAGACTTCTTTCACTTGCCCTTATGGTGTTTCTGCATATAGACACATGCCCTTTGGTTTGTGCAATGCATCTGCTACATTCCAAAGATGCATGCTGTCCATTTTTTCTGATATGATTGAGAGGTTTATTGAGGTTTTCAAGGATGATTTTTCAGTGTTTGGTGACTCCTTTCCTAATTGCTTACACCATCTTGCCTTGGTGCTCAAGAGATGCCAAGAGACTAACCTAGTTTTGAACTAGAAAAAGTGTTATTTTATGGTTACTAAAGGGGTAGTCCTTGGCCACAAAATCTCTAAGAAAGGCATAGAGGTAGATAGAGCCAAGGTGGAAGTGATTGAAAAATTACCCCCACCTTGCAATGTCAAAGCAATTAGGAGTTTCTTGGGACATGCTGGGTTCTACAAAAAGTTCATTAGAGACTTTTCAAAAATTACAAAACCTTTAAGTAACTTGCTTGTCTCTAATGTACCATTTATCTTTGATAGAGAATGCATGCAAGCTTTTGATGAGCTTAAAAGCAAGCTCTTCTCTGCACCTATTATAGCACCACCTAACTGGGATTTACCTTTTGAATTGATGTGTGATGCATTAGATTTTGCTATTGGTACTGTTTTAGGACAAAGGAGAGACAAGCTAATGCATGTCATCTATTATGCTAGCAAGGTTCTTAATGAATCCCAAAGGAACTACACTACCACAGAAAAAGAACTTCTTTCTATAGTCTTTGCATTTGATAAATTCAGATCATATCTCATTGGTTCTAAAGTCATTGTGTTTACTGACCATGCAGCACCTAAGTACTTGTTAACCAAGCAAGAATCCAAGCCTAGATTGATAAGATGGATCCTACTACTCTAAGAATTCAACATTGAAATCAAGGATAGAAGTGGAGCAGAAAATAAGGTGGCTGACCACCTATCAAGGATCCCACAAGAAAGAGATGAAGCACATAGCCCTGGGTTGAATGAAAGCTTCCCGGATGAGAAATTTATGATGATTCAAGAGGCCCCATGGTTCACAGACATAGCCAACTTCAAGGCCATTGGGGAGCTACCTTCCAACATCAACAAACACTTGAAAAGGAAGCTCATCAATGATGCCAAGTACTACATTTGGGATGAGCCCTACCTATTCAAAAAGTGTGCTGATGGGATTCTAAGAAGATGCATCTTTCATGAGGAAGGACAAGAGGTCCTTTGGCATTGTCATGGATCCACCTATGGAGGAAATTTTAGTGGAGAAAAGACTGCAGTCAAGGTGTTGCAATGTGGTTTCTTTTGGCCTACAATATTCAAAGATGCAAAGGAGTTTATGACAAGGTGCAATGAATGTCAAAGAGCTGGCAACTTACCCAAGAAGAATGAAATGCCACAAAGATTTATCATGGAGTTAGAATTGTTTGATGTTTGGGGATTGATTTCATGGGACCATTCTCATCCTCATACTCAAACAACTACATATTGGTGGCAGTGGACTATATGTCCAAATGGGTGGAGGCCATAGCTACATCAATAAATGACAACAAGGTGGTGATTAATTTCTTGAGGAAGAACATATTTAGCCGGTTTGGGGTTCCAAGAGCTCTTATAAGTGATGGGGAAACTCACTTTTGCAACAAGCAACTTGAGACACTCCTCCTCAAATATGGTGTTAAGCATAAGGTAGCAACCCCATACCATCCACAAACCAATGGTCAAGCTGAAATTTCAAATATAAAGCTCAGGAGAATCCTTGAGAAGATTGTTGGGAACTCAAGAAAGGATTGGTCCAAGAAGTTAGATGATGCATTATGGGCCTATAGAATAGCTTTTAAGACACCTATTGGCATGTCTCCATACCAATTGGTGTTTGGAAAAGCTTGTCATCTACTAGTGGAGCTTGAACATAGAGTATTTTGGGCTCTAAAGATGTTGAACTTTGATAATCAAGCTATTGGGAAAAGAAGGTTGCTGCAGCTCAATGAGTTAGATGAATTCAGATCTCAAGCTTATGAAAATGCCAAAATTTACAAGTAGAGAACAAAGAAATAGCATGATCAAAGGCTAGTAAGAAGAGAGTTCATAGAAGGTCAAAAGTTGCTGTTATACAACTCAAGACTCAAATTTTTCCTAGGAAAGCTGAAGTCAAGATGGTCTAGACCATTCACAATCATCAAAGCTTCTCCTTACGGTCATGTAGAGCTTATGGATGACAAAACATAGAGGACTTTCATTTTTAATGGCCACAGACTTAAGCACTACTTGGGGGACTCATTGGATGAGCAAAGACTAAACTATAACCTCAGCTGAAGAGGAAGGATCGTCAAGCTAGTGACTTTAAAGAAGCGCTACTTGGGAAGCACCCCAACACTCATATCCTTTCCATTTCAAGTTTTTTTTTATGAATCAGCTTACATTTAGTCACTTAGGATAGTATGTTTTCCAATTTAAATTGTTAGTTGTTTATTTTTTAGTTTCTTTGAATTGAACTTTAAAAGTCTGTCTAGCTTGCTGGAAGTGCAACCTTGAATGCTACACTATATGATGTTGATTAATTGGGTTGAGAAACTAGCTAAAGAGCTAAGTTTGGTGTGGCCACTAACCCACTTAAATTGAGCTTACATCAAATTAATTGAACTAATCTTAAGAGTAAGCCCAAATTTAAGTTTGGTGTAGCCACCACCATAAGAGATCTATACGTACAGCCCAATTGATTTATGTGTGAAGGCAATTAGTATATTGGTGGGATGAATGAATGGACTACTTTATTGTGTACACATACAGTGGAAGTGGAAGAGTGTGAAAGAATTAAATTGATTCCACTCATTATGTATACAATAAAGTTTAATCATTGGTCAATTACTAGATGCAAGGAATCTAAGTTTGGTGTCCAAGAGACACACAAACTGAATGGCATTTAATTGAAGGAATGTGAAGCAAATTTTTATCACTAATGAGGGTTTATAACTGAATTTTCAGGAAAGAGATGGGGCCCACATGACATTTATCAATCATAAAGTCAAGGAGTCAAAGTGTACTTCACATTTTGGAACTCAAAAATCAGAGGAAAGCTGAAGAGATAGGGGCTAGCGCCTCTCCCCATGCTGGGCGCCACTCCCATGTGGGAAAACATTCAATTTTTGCTATTAATTCCCACCTTTCAGACCTCTCCTCTCTCGCCCCTATATATCACTCACCCTTCCATCTTTTCCACACTACAAATTCCTCTCTCTTCATTCGAAACCCTCACCCTTCCTTCTCTACATTCTTTCTTTTTTTTTGTTATTGCTTCTTGATTGGGACAATCAAGTCCTAAGTTTGGTGTTGAAGCAAACCTTTGATTTTCTTTCCTTCTTTCAACCTTCTTTCAACCCTTTTTAACTCTTCTCATCTCATTTAAATGGCACCACCAAAGGCCACTGGATCAAAGAAAAGAAAGACTAAGGAAACTGGCTCTGGCTCTTTAAGCTACAATGAGTTCAAGTTCCTCTCATTCTTCCACCAAAACCAGTTTTATGGGTGGGTGAGTGAGAGGCAAATAATCCCTAAAGTTGACTTCCAACTAGGGAGAGATGAACACAGGGAGATCACCATTGAGATCAACAATAGAGGCTAGGCTATCCTTTGCAATCCACCAAAGAAGGTGGTGGAGAGCCTAGTAAGGGAGTTCTATGCCAATGTTGTCCCTCAACCTAGGCAAAATATGACTACCAAAGCTATGTAAGGGGGAAAAGTATTGATTATAGCCCTGTAAACTTGGAAAGGATGCTAGAGGTGAGGCAAACTAGTTCCACACGAAGCTATGAAGAAAGGGTGAAACAAATTGATCCTGGGTTTGAAGAGATATTAAATGAGATTTGTGTCCTCAATGTTCTGTGGATTAATGACAAAGATGGAAGGCCAAACCAAATGAGAAGAAGAGACTTGTGCCCTCAAGCTAGAGGGTGGCTAGGCTTTGTGAGAAGATCCCCCAACCCCACCTCCAATACTTCGAAGGTTACTTTGGAAATGACTGTATTAATCTACAGCATAATGAATGGGGAGAACATCAATGTGGGGGAGATGATAGCGAATAACTTTCACAGGGTGTTGAAGAGCACCAAGGATAGCATCGTCCAGCGGCTTTGTGATGAGGCTGGAATGGAGAAAGTAATTGATGAGACATTGGTAGAGCAAGATAAACCAATCACTGCAAAGAAGATGGAGAAAGTGGTGGCCATCAACCCACTACAAAGAGCCAGGGAATACAGGGCTCATGTGCCAAGACCACAAGGGCCACCACAACAAGAAGAAGCTTATGTTCAAGCACCATTTTCACAACTACAAGCACCAATTCCACAGTTTGAAGCACAATTCCCAGAAGATTTTAATTGGGAAGAGATGCAAGGAAACATTTACCAAATACAAAGGGACATCAACCATCTGAGAGAAGATGTAACTCAACTTAGGGAGCAACAAAAATAATGGGGCCAAATGCAAGAAATTATCCAGCAACTCCAAGGGAGTGTGGAGTACATGAAGGAGCAGCATGGACAATTTCACTGGGGAGAGATGCAAGGCAGCCTCAACAAGATCATGGAGCAGCAACAAGAGCAACAGAGGAACCTTGCTGAATTTAGGGCCCTTTACGAGGCTAGGACCATATCAAGAAGGCAATATGACTGTTATGCACAAGCCAAGCTGAATCACTTGTGTAACGCAGTAGCCAATTTGAACCCTACTTATCCAACATTCATGCAAGCAAAGGAAGAGCTCAGTGCAAGGCAGGAAGAGATTGTGGACAAGCACATAGAGAAGGAGATGACTTATATGAGGAGGCTAGGCTTTTGAAAGCCAAGAGACACCTCTGCACAAGAAGGAACCTCTACAAAGAAAAATGGTGATGAGTCCTCCCAAAAGAAGGATAAAGGGAAAGGGCCTATGCATTGAAGCTACTCAAGAATACAATGCTGTTGAGTCCCATGGTTGAATTTTATCTTCCGAATTTCTACTTAATAGTTTGCATTAATATGATTAGCTGTTGTTTAGTTTCTTATGTTTCAGAAGTCTTTCTATGAGTCCTTTGAGTTTTCATTTGAATTTGAGAAAGAAAATGTCCTTTTGTTAAGTCTTCATTTCATCAATAAAAGTAGTTTGTTTTCCTAAAAATCAATGATGAGTTGTTGCAAAAACATGAGCAAGAGACTAAGACCCAAGTGAGATAATTCAAAATTTAGAGATGAGGAACAAAGTATGGAATCATGAATGAAAATCTGAAAGTAAGTAGACCATAATGAACACTTGGACATAGAGGACACAATAAGTAGAGGCCAAAGATGACCCTTGAATATCCATAGAACCAAGGAGGAGTAAGCAAAAGACCCTAGGCTCTGAGCATTAACTACTAGAATTTAAGAAAGAAACAAGTAGCTCAAAGAGCCAAGATCCTAGTATATGCTTATGGTAAAGATGTGTCAAGAAGAGAGACCTGAGCAAGTAAATTCTTAAGGGTGTTTCAAAACCTAGTACCCTAAAACCAACTGGTTTGGGAGTGCTAATGGAAAGCTTAACCTAAAGGGTCGTCTTGAGACAAAACATTTAAAGTCATGGTCAATCAAAAAAACAAAAGAGGAATGAAAAGAAAACAAAAACAATAACAAATCTTACTACTTCAAGGTGACAATCAATAGAAAGGGCACTTAAGGAAAGCACTTAAAAGAGATCCTCAAAAGTCTAAGGGTTCATTGTGACATGAAAATAATAATAGAGTTCATGCATGAGTTGATGCTTTAGCCTCTATCTCTAGTTGTGAATACATCCCTTAAGGGTCAAGTCTCAATCAATTAAGAATAATTCACATTGATTTGCCTGGGGACAAGCAAAACTTAAGTTTGGTGTTGTGATGACTTGCATCATCTACCTCTTTCTCTTATAAAAAAGGACCATAGAAATAGTGAAATCTCATTCAATTAATGCAATTTCATGAGCTAAATGATGAACTTTATGGTACATTGCTTTGAAATGAGTTTTGCTTGAATTTCAGGTGAAAAGAGCAACAAAAAAAGAAGGAAGCAAGAAAGAGGAGCTGGGCGTGTGTGCTGGGCGTGCCACTTAGTGCAAATGCCAACAAACTGAATGGGCGTGGCACGCCAGTCAATGGGCGTTGCACGCCAGTTAACAATCCCAGAGGAGAACCCATGGAGCTTTACTATGGGCGTGGCACGCCAACTATAAATTCAAGAGAAGCATTCTTGGAGCTTTACTATGAGTGTGGCACGCCAAGGCCAGGCGTGGCACGCCAACTATACATTTCAGAGAGCATTCTTGAAGACCCACAAGGGGCGTGGCATGCCAGGCTGGGCGTGGCACGCCAACCCCATCATCTACAAGGGGCGTGGCACGCCAGATTGAGGGTGTGGTACGCCGATTCAAATAAGCAGAGGGGAGTGGAAGGTTCACCATCATGGGCGTGCCACTTGATGTTTAAGACGTGGCACGCCAACCCTGTTCATATTCTGGGCGTGCCACTTAAGTTTTAGGTGTGGCACGCCAATCTTGAAGAGTTCAACACCATAATGGGTGTGCCACTTGAGATCGAAGGCGTGGCACGCCAGTTCATTGGTCTAAAGAGAAAGAATGCAACCCCAACAAGGGTGTGCCACTTGAGATTGAAGGCGTGGCATGCCAACACAAGCCTCCAAGGAAGAAGATCAATGGGCGTGCCACTTTGGATTTAAGGCGTGGCATGCCAAGGCAACATGACTAGGGGCGTGCCACTTGATGACTAGGGCGTGGCACGCCAAACTTGCTCGCACCAGGGGCGTGCCACTTGAATACTGGGCGAGGCATGCCAGTTCACTGGACCAGAGAAGGTTGATCTTGTACTACTAAGGGCGTGGCACGCCAGACCTGAGCGTGGCACACTAATTCAACTTTTCAGAGAAGACAATGAAGGCCTTATTGAGGGCGTGGCACGCTAAGTATATTTTCCAGAGGAGAAAGCTGAAGAGTCCATTGAGAGCGTGGCACGCCAGTTTGGGGCATTCTACGCTAGTTCAAGAATCTAGAGAGGAAGAAGGGAGAAGTCACAATGGGCGTGCCACTTGAGCTCGATGGCGTGGCACGCCAGGTTATCTAAACAAAGGAGGCGTGCCACTTAGGAGCCAAGCATGGAACGCCGCTCACACGCCAGGCACATTGTACATTTTAATTAGTTTTCCTTTTATTTTTAATTGTAATTTTCTTTTCCTTTTTTTGTGATTTTCATTTTCTAGTTATAGGAGTAGTATAAATACCCCCTGAGAGTACTGGAAAAGGGGTTGATCAATTGGTTAGTGGGGTTGGCTAGTAGTAGTTTTTACTTCAATTCATCTTCTTCTATCTCTTGTACTTTTCTCTAAGCTATGAGTAGCTAGACTCCCTTTCATTGGGAGAGGGAGCTCTATTATACTTGATGGATTAATGATAGTGAATTTCTTCTTTTCTTCATCTTCTCTTTGATTTGCTAGAAGGAATTTGGTTTCTCAAGTCTAGTGTTCAATCATCTTGGAAAAGAGGTTGAATGAAATTTGGATTTCATGTGAACCTTGGAAAAGGAAATATGGAACCATGCTTGAAATCCCTTCTCACACTTGAGTAGATCTGGGTTTTGGGATTGGATATAGTGACATGAAATTCACCCACTATTTGGATCTATGAGGATATGTGGTATAATCAGGGACCAAACTTATCTCTCTTCATGAGCAATTAGACCAAGAAATTGACTGATTATCAAGATTTGATAGATTGGATCACCAAGGAATTGGAGTTTAATCAATCATGATTGCCAAGAGGTCAATGAGTTGCATGATTGAAGACGAGATTATCTAGATTTGATCAAAAGAGAGCAACATTTCCTAATTCCAATGAATTTCTCCTATTCTTATCTTTCCTATTCTTTATAGCCTTCCTTAATTTCTGATATTACCCATTCCCCATTTACAATTTAGTCATTTATATTCCAACACTTTACATTCTTATCATTTACTTTTTTACACTTTAGAGCTTTCCTTTATCTTTATGTCATTTACATTTCTGCTACTTAGAATTCTATACTCAACAAATCTTATTAGTTAGCTTGACTAATTCACCCATTAACTAAAGTTGATCAATCTATCAATTTTTGTGGGATTCGACCTCACTCTACTGTGAGTTATTACTTGACGACAATTTGGTATACTTGCCAAAGACGGATCTATTATATTTTGATAAAGTGTAAATCCGGTCCATCACTCCTGTTTTTTCTTTCTCAGTTTTCTTCAATTTAATCCAATAAAAGAATTTTCAGTTCTTCAGTTTCATTTTTTTCATTTAAAGCTTCTACATCTGCATATGCATGCGGACTACCACCACATTTAACTTCATACTAACTTGCATATACGTGCGGACTACCGCCGCATCTAACTTCATATTTAATTCCTGCTATTGCATCTGCTTAGGATATCTGTATTTACTAGAGTCCATCAATACTCTTTCTTTTATATTAACCTTTGATTTTCATTTAATGAAATCTAATGGTTTATATAAATGTGGCACATTTAATATGAACAAAATTGTTGTGCTCATTTTAAACATACCCACATATATATATGCCATTAACAGGCCCAACTCACAAGAGTCATTCTAGTCTG
Organism: Arachis ipaensis; assembly: GCF_000816755.2. NCBI lineage: Eukaryota > Viridiplantae > Streptophyta > Magnoliopsida > Fabales > Fabaceae > Arachis > Arachis ipaensis. The sequence continues at coordinate 90,123,399 of NC_029790.2, forward strand.
GGACCTTTCTAACTTATTTATATAGGTATTTATAAAAGCAAGTAGTCCTCTAAAAGTCTATATATAGCGAGGGTAAAGATTACTAATACTATTATTACTATCACTGTTGCTACTCATAGATATCTTGGTAACTAAGGAAATATTGAGTTGAAAGTAAGGAGAGAGTTATTGGACACACTCGTGATGTTGTTGCTCGCCTGTATAAATGTAGGGAACTCGAAGAAGATCACGCTGGTTCCATCTGCGGAATGGAAAAAAGTAAGGGGTGAGAACCTAAGATTTTCAGTAGAGTGCTACCCGAAAAATCTAAGGGGTTCCGCAGCCTAAGTTTAAGAGTTCGCACCATTGTGTCGGTAAGTCACGCAAAAAAGTACAAGCACAAGTATATAGCAGAATAGTAACTACGGACAGAATACAGAAAAAAATAGATAAATAAAAATCACAAAGAAATGCAACAACCAAGTATGATGTATGTCTGGTCCTATGCAGGCCATGAATTTACGCATCGGTTGACTACCCCCAACCTGACTTTACCCGGGACTAAGCTCGAATATGATTTTTTCAATTGCGTACAATTTACATACGTGCCTATGGACAAAGCTACGTATATTCTGTTAACTAGCAATTGTTGTAGAACTTGATGCCATACTATGCTAAAAATTAGAGAAATAGATTTCAACATAAAGTGGGCATCCCCTAGATCTTATGGTTCTGGTTCTGTCGGAGCAAAAACGCCTCCTCCCTAGATAATCTCTTAGCATGGTTCTGGTTCCATCGAAGAAGACACTCCTCCTCTCCAGATGATCTCTTAGCATTCTAGGGTTTACAATTTTCTTTTTCTGCGGCACTTTTTAAATAAACTTTATCCTTAAGGGATTTCTCTGCTATTTTTTTTATAAAAATTTGTGTTCGGTCATTTCTCTTTAAATCTCCCAACCTTTATCACATTTACTATTTTGTCCTTAGTACTTTATATATTTCTAATTTTTCCCTTTTTACATAACTTCTCTTTTTACTATTTTTTTTTAGACTTTTAGTAATGCTTTTACCACTAATGTTATTACTTTACCATTTTATCCTCATATTTTTACTAAAAGAACTTGTTGCCCTTTGTCAAGTTAATTAATAATTTTTTTCACTTTATACCTAAACTTATCAATTTGTCCCATAAGTATTCTAGTTTTACTGTTTAACCTTATTTTGTGTCAAAATTTTACCAAATTGATCCTACTATTTTTCTATAATCAAATTATCCTTAATATTTTTTATTAAATACCAATTTTACCCCTAAAAACCTAAAATACTATTTATCCTTTATTAATTTATTTACTTGTTTTAGTTATCTTTTTTACTGTTTTACTCCTAACTTTTACTACAATTTTTATTTAAGTCTAAAATTTTATTTTAATTATAATTTTGATACAA
>NC_029790.2:90124952-90134138 GCF_000816755.2 Arachis ipaensis
AACCATTAAATTCATAGTTTTAATTATATCTTGCTTAAATTATATTTTTAGCCCTCTTTTTATTCAAAAATCACCATAACACCTATTTTATTTTTACCTATTTGTTTCATAGGATTAAAACTATTTTTTCTAAATTTTTTAACCCCTAAGCATGTTTCTTTTCAGGTTTTTATGTGCTAAAATTTTCAGAAACATAGTTTTACATTTTATCCACTTTTAGTGGCGCTTAAGGCTTGAAACTTAAACCCCAAGTGCTTCAAATAATTTCAGTAGTTTCATATAATTTTTAGAGGCAAATAAACTTCATATAACACTCAAATAACAAGTAAAAAATAGAGAAGCCCAACTGAATTTTTATAGTTAAAAATCAAGCACAAAATCACCACAAAGTGGCTTGTATGAATACCGAATCATGCACAAATATATTCTAACTTTTTCTAACTCTTATCTCTTGTTTAATTCAATTTTTAGAACTCTTAGATACTAGAAAATACGGAGATAAAGGCGAAGACATGGCGGGTGGTGGTGCAGTATTTTTCTTGGCCAAAAGTGTCGCAAAAATTGATGAAATTAACCACTTTGAATTTGAGTTTCTTTAGCTCCTTAGGTGTGATCCATATGGACTTCAAGAGAGGTTTTCTTGATATATAAGAGGGCAAGAATTCATTATGATTATTGCTAAAAGAATAAAAAAGAATAGAGAAGGAACAAGAACTCACCTTGTTGAATTTTCGATAAAAGCGCAAGACTAAGTGAAAACGTACAAGGAATTGTGTTTGTATGGTTTGAAATCTTGAAGAACGCGTGAAGAAGAATGGAAGAGCTACTTGAATCAAGGTTGAAATAAAGAGGATAAAAAAAGTGCAGTATTTTTCTCTCTTTCTCTCTCAAAAATTCGGTCAAAAAGGTGGTCAAGAGATAGGTATTAATGAAAAAGGGGATTGAAAACGAGAAAGATTGGTCAGCGCTTGCGTGTTGAGCTTATCAACAATTAGCCGCAGTTTGTTACTTGGGGTTAAAAACACAACAGAGAGGGGTGAGGCTAGGATAATCTCGGCCCATAAGCTGAGAGGGAAGGGCGAGTTATATGGGTGGCGAGTATGAGAATTCGAGGTCTCTAGGAGTCATTTGCGGAATACTAGACAAAAATTCGGTTCGAAATTGTAACACCCTACCACACAGATTTGGCAAGTATGAGAATTCAAGGTCTCTAGGAGCCTTGAAAAAAATAGGTGAAACAAAAGCACGAAAATAAAAGCACGACATTTAGGAAACGAGATTACTTGCGTGCTAAGAAACCTAAAGATCATAGGTATAAATAAACAGAAAGTGAGATTAGAGAGTCAAGGATACAAAATATCTAGCTTCTAACTCAGCATGCGAAGTCAAGGCTGGCCGGAGAATATTTACATACATATATACATATCCCAAAATACCCACAATACATAGGTAAGACCCTAGTTCTCCTTAAACCTCTAAGAGGAACAAAATAAACAAGATATTCGGAGAGAAAGTTAAGTACATATATACATAAACTAACAACAAAAGAACCCAAAAACCACTCCGCTTCAGAAATCCAGACGCCTAGCAAGGTGCCTTTCGATCTGCATCTGAAAAATAACAACACAGTATGGGGTGAGAACCGAAGGTTCTCAGCATGGTAAAGGTGCTATGTACATAATATATAAGGTCCTGCAAATGCCAGAGGCAACCTTAGAATACCGACACTCAGATTAAAAAGCTTAAGTTACTAAATAGAAACCATAAAAGGGGTAGGTATCTAGGGAATTCTAAACTGAACTTAAACTTTACCTTAACACTCAACCTGTCCGCCTTTCCTCCGTTCCTCCATCTCCAGTGCAATTTGCAAAGACAGACAAATAGAACATTGCAAGCACAGGTAGGAGACAAGTAGTGGAAGATGCAATTATTACAATTAACATAATGTATTCAGTTAGGAATTCCCAAATAAGGCATAGCAAACAAACAAACAAAATGCACATGATGTATGCCTGTCCTATGGCTGATGAGGCTCATCTTTCGGTTATCAAGCCAACCCGACAAGTTTGAAACCCTTGGATTGTCCCTCGTCGCGCATCCCCATGAGTCTATGCATAGCTTTTCCCATTTCATTCATACATTTACAAATTCATATATAACTTACTCAATGGGAGATATCCATTCCCGGAAATTTATACGTGCCCGGTCATCCTTAATAGAGTATTGAGTCTCAACCTGGTATACGTGGTGGCAAGCCACGGTATTCTACCCAGGGAAACTCATATCTCAAATAACATTAAATGCACAAGCCACATAAGTATTTATAATCATTCTTATTCATTACATAATTGTTTATCATAGCCATGGCATCATATATTCTCCAAGCATACATATTCTTCTCATATAACTCATCAGTTTTAACCCTTACTTCATCCCCAAGTTACCTCTATTTCCTAGCTCCAACTTATCACTAAGCTTACTAATAAGATCTAGGGTTAAAAGAATAAAAATAGAGGTTTAGAGGTTCGAAACCATGCTTGAATCACAAAAATACAAGTGTAGGAAAACAGAGTGTGTGCAAATGCACACAAGTGTGCGTGCGCACAATTGTGAAAAACAGAGCATGTGCATACGCACACAGGTGTGAGTGCGCACAATTGTGCAATAATTCAGAGTGGAGTATACGCACGAAAAGGTGTGAGAGCTCTCAATAGCAAGCATGCTTAGTCGTGTGCGTATGCACGCATGTGTGCGTGCGCACACCAACCAAAAACTACTTGGTGTGCGTGCGGACTATGGCGTTCGTATGCACATTTTCTGTAAAACACAAGGTGTGCATGCGCACAAAAAGGCGTGCGTACGCACAAATGAAATTGTTGCTACTGTTGGGTGCCTGCGCACATCAATGTGCGTATGCACACAAACCAGAAATTCTGATCCTGCTGTACTTGAAAAATTTCAATTTTTGCACAAGATTTCCGGCGTTCGTAACTTCCTCTACAGAATTCGGTTTTTTGCAAAATTTATACCGTTCTCAAGATTATAAAACCCGCTTTGATTTGAAACAAATTTCATCTTTATCCAAAATTTGAGGCTTGAGTTATTGACCACCAAAGTTCGTAAAAATCAAGTTTTCATTCAAAATCTCAAACCTCCATTTTCTTTAAATCTCAACTTACGCTCTTTATATCCATCAACACAACACATCTATATTAATACCATAAATATCTCCTCATCTTATCATTTCTCAATTCACCCATATCATGCATCAACATTCCAAATAATCAACAAGATGAGCATATCCCTATTCATTATATATATATAAACACATATCATCATCAATTCATCACTAAACACTTATCCAGCCAGCATTAAACTCACAATATATCACTTAACACTTATCCAACAAGCACCAAATCCATATCACAATTTTTATCAAGGTTACTAAGCATTAAATTTACTCATACGTTCTAACCTATCCTATGGTCGCCTAGCCTAAGTTTTCACAGAACATTATATATTAAATACATGAAACCTAAACCATACCTTGGCCGATTTCCACGTATTATCCAAAACGCCACCAAAGAGGCACCAAACACAGCTCCAAAGATCCAAAATCTCCAAAGTAAGGGCACCCAAACTCCACCAAGCTACCAATGTATACAAATAAGCTCCAATTTACATACACACCAACCTAATTCACATATATGACACATTCATTCCCAAAATTCAATACCAAATATACTCAATTAAGGAATTAGCTAAGGTTCTAGAATTCTCACCTTACCAATGGGAAATTGGGACAAGGCTCAGCAAGTTCACCAAGTTAATTTGATCCTAAACACCGAAATTTAACAATTTTCAACAGCTTTGCACATGAATTTTTGAAACTGTGATGAGCGGATATTTTATATGCTTTTTGGGGTTAATTTCATATAGTTTTTAGTATATTCTAGTTAGTTTTTAGTTTATTTCCATTAGTTTTAGGAAAAATTCATATTTCTGGACATTACTATGAGTTGTGTGTTTTTCTGTAATTTCAGGTATTTTTCTAGCTGAAATTGAGGGAGCTGATCAAAAATCTGATTCAGGCTGAAAAAAGGACTACTGATGCTGTTGGATTCTGACCTCTCTGAACTCAAAGTGGATTTTCTGGAGCTATAGAACTCAAAATGGCGCGCTTTGAATTGCGTTGGAAAGTAGACATCCAGGGCTTTCCAACAATATATAATAGTCCATACTTTGCTCAAGGATAGATGACATAAACTGGCGTTCAACGCCAGTTCTCTGCCCAATTCTGGCATCCAGCGCCAGAAAAGGATTAAAAGTTGGAGTTCAAAGCCAGAAATGGATCCAAACCTGGCATTGAACGCCCAAAACAGCCTTATGCACGTGAATTATTTAAGTCTCAGCCCCAGCACACACCAAGTGGGCCCCAGAAGTGGATCTCTGCACCATCTGTCATAGTCTACTCACTTTTTGTAAACCTAGGCTACTAGTTTAGTATTTAAACAACTTTTAGAAACTTATTTTGCATCTCATGACATTTTTAGATCTGAACTTTGTACTCTTTGACGGCATGAGTCTCTAAACTCCATTGTTGGGGGTGAGGAGCTCTGCTGTGTCTCGATGAATTAATGCAAGTATTCCTGTTTTCCATTCAAACATGCGTGTTCCTATCTAAGATATCCATTTGCTCCTAACTATGGAGAAGGTGATGATCAGTGACACTCGTCACCTTCCTCAATCCATGAACGTGTGTCTGACAATCACTTCCGTTCTACATCAAATTGAATGAATATCTCTTAGATTCCTTAATCAGAATCTCCGTGGTATAAGCTAGATTGATGGCGGCATTCATGAGAATCCGGAAAGTCTAAACTTTGTCTGTGGTATTCCGAGTAGGATTCTGGGATTGGATGGCTGTGACGAACTTCAAACTCACGAGTGCTGGGCGTAGTGACTGACGCAAAAGGATAGTAAATCCTATTCCGGTACGACTGAGAACCTGTAGATGATTAGCCGTGCGGTGACAGCGCACCTGGACCCTTTTCACTGGAAGGATGGATGGTAGCCATTGACAACGGTGATCCACCTACACACAGCTTGCCATAGGAGGACGTGCGTGCGTGAATCAGAAGACAGAGGAAAGCAGAAATTCAGAAGACAAAGCATCTCCAAAACTCCAACATATTCTCCATTACTGCATAACAAGTAACCTTTAATTCATGCTCTCTTGTTTATTCGCAATTCAACTGATAAATATAATTGATTTCCTGACTAAGAATTGCAAGATAACCATAGATTGCTTCAAACCAACAATCTCCGTGGGATTCGACCCTTACTCACGTAAGGTATTACTTGGACGACCCAGTGCACTTGCTGGTTAGTTGTGCGAAATTACATTGTGAAGTAATTTTCGTGCACCAAGTTTTTGGCGCCGTTGCCGGGGATTGTTCGTGTTTGGACAACTGACGGCTTATTTTGTTGCTTAGATTAGGAAAAAAATTTCTTTTTGGTTTAGAGTCTCTTATTATTGTTCTTGGTTAAAAATATCCTTCTTCAAAACAAGTGTTACATTTATTGCCCAATTGGCTAGAGTGTTGGTTTATGTTCTTGATGATTGGGCACCAGTTTTATTAAAAATATTTTTCAAAAAAATAATTTTTCTATTAAATTCTGTGTCAAACTTTAAGTTTGGTGTTCTCTTGTTGATTTTTCTTTGTTTTTTGAAAATTTTAGTTTGATTTTCTAAAAATTTTAAGTTTGGTGTTCCTTGGTGTTTTCCCTCCAAAATTTTCAAAAACAAGGAATATTAGATCTAAAAATTTTGAATCTTGTGTTATTTTATTGTTTTTCTCTTTCCTCACTAAATTCAAAAATATCTTTTCTCTCTAACTTTAAAACAAATTTTCGAAAATTATTTTTAAAAAATTCAGATTTTTTTAAAAATTTAAAATCTTTTCCAAATCATATCTTTTTCAAAACTTCCTTACCACTTTCTCTCCCCTCATTTTTTCGAAAATCTTCATCTATTTTCCAGCATAAGGACATGGAAATAGCTGACAGAAAAATTCCTGAATCAATACTTTCCCCCAAAATGGATGACACAGCTAAGGCTGGACATCCAAGACTTTAAACAAGGAGATAGTGAATCTCTTTATGATGCCTGGGAGAGATACAGAGAGATGCTACGAAAATGCCCTTCTGAAATGTTTTCAGAGTGGGTTCAGTCAGACATCTTCTATTATGGGCTTGCTGAAGGAGCTCAGATGTCTCTAGATTACTCAACTGGTGGATCTATCCACATGAGAAAGACAATTGAAAAGGCTCAAGAGCTCATTGATACAGTTGCCAGGAATCAGCATCTGTACCTAAGCAGTGACCCTTCCATGAAAGAAGAGGTTAAAATAGCAACTGCTGAACTCAGTCCTGTAAAACAAGCTGCAGAATTCAATCAGCAATTGGACTTTCTAACAAAGCAGTTAGCCGAATTCGAAGATAGACTACAAGAGACAAGGATGGCTAATATACATATGGAAGAACAGTTTAAGCAAACAAAGCAGTAGCTGTCAAGGCAAATAACAGAAGAATGCCAAGCAGTTCAGTTAAGAATTTGGAAGACATTAAATACCCCACCTCAAGGCAGCAAAAAGCTAAGAAATGAGCAAACCACCCAAAATTCACCTGAGGACAGTAAGAGCCCAGGGAAAAGTAATTCTGAAAATAAAACGCCAGAAATTTGGTGGAAGGCTGGCGCTGAACGCCCAGACCATGCTCAAGACTGGCGTTCAATGCCAGAAACAAGGCAGGACTGGCGTTCAACGCCAGAAATAGGCAAGGATCTGGCGTTGAACGCCCAAAATGGGCAATATCTGGCGCTGAACGCCCAAAATGGGCACAGTTCTGGCGTTCAGACGCCAGGAACAGACAAGGAGCTGGCGTCCAATTTCACTCCAGCTTCTAACCATGGCACTCAATTGCCAGTGAAGGATCAGACACACACAAATGCTGATAACAACCCCTCTAAAAAGGCTTCTTCAACCACTTCTGTAGGCAATAAACCTGCAGCAACTAAGGTTGAGGAATATAAAGCCAAGATACCTTATCCTCAAAAACTCCGGAAAGAGGAGCAGGATAAGCAATTTGCCCGCTTTGCAGATTACCTTAGGACTCTTGAAATAAAGATTCCATTTGCAGAAGCACTAGAGCAAATACCTTCTTATGCCAAGTTCATGAAAGAGATCTTGAGTTATAAAAAGGATTGGAGAGAAACAGAAAGAGTTCTCCTCACTGAAGAATGCAGTGCAGTCATTCTGAAGAGCTTTCCTGAAAAGCTTAAAGACCCTGGGAGTTTTCTGATACCATGCATATTAGAAGGTAATTGCACCAAGACAGCTTTATGCGATCTTGGGGCAAGCATCAACCTAATACCTGTATCCACTATCAGAAAGCTTGGTTTAACTGAAGAAGTTAAACCAACTCGGATATGTCTCCAAGTTGCTGATGGCTCCACTAAATACCCATCAGGCGTGATTGAAGACATGATTGTCAGGGTTGGGCCATTTGCCTTTCCCACTGACTTCGTTGTGCTGGAAATGGAGGAGCACAAGTGTGCTACTCTCATTCTAGGAAGACCCTTCCTAGCAACTGGACGATCCCTCATTGACGTCCAACAGGGGGAAATAACCCCGAGAGTCAATGATCATAAGCTCTGCTTTAAATTCACAGGAAGAGGAAGCACTTATTCAAGTGCTAAGGACACACAAGACAGCTCTTGGGTGGTCCATAGGTGACCTTAAGGGCATAAGCCCAGCTAGATGCATGCACAAAATCTTATTGGAGGATAATGCTAAACCAGTGGTTCAACCACAGAGACGGCTAAATCCAGCCATGAAGGAAGTGGTGCAGAAAGAGGTCACCAAATTACTAGAGGCTGGGATTATTTATCCTATTTCTGATAGCTCCTGGGTGAGCCCTGTCCAAGTCGTCCCAAAAAAGGGAGGCATGACAGTGGTTCATAATGAAAAAGATGAACTGGTTCCTACAAAAACAGTTACAGGGTGGCGCATGTGTATTGACTACAGAAGGCTCAATACAGCCACCAGAAAGGATCATTTTCCTTTACCATTCATATACCAGATGCTAGAAAGACTAGCAGGTCATGATTATTACTGCTTTTTGGACGGCTACTCAGGCTATAACCAGATTGCAGTAGATCCTCAGGATAAAGAGAAAACAGCATTCACATGTCCATCCGGAGTGTTTGCTTATAGAAGGATGCCATTTGGGCTGTGTAATGCGCCTGCAACCTTCCAGAGATGCATGCTCTCTATTTTCTCTGATATGGTGGAAAAATTTCTGGAAGTCTTCATGGATGACTTCTCAGTATATGGAGACTCATTCAGCTCCTGTCTTGATCACCTGAAACTTGTTCTGAAAAGATGCCAAGAAACCAACCTAGTTTTAAACTGGGAAAAATGTCACTTCATGGTGACTGAAGGGATTGTTCTTGGGTATAAAATCTCAAACAAGGGAATAGAGGTGGATCAAGCAAAAATAGAGGTAATTGAAAAATTACCACCACCTGCCAATGTTAAGGCAATCAGAAGCTTTCTGGGGCATGCAGGATTCTATAAGAGGTTTATAAAGGATTTTTTAAAAATCGCAAAACCTCTAAGCAATCTGCTAGCTGCTGACACGCCATTTGTGTTTGACACAGAGTGCCTGCAGGCGTTTGAAACGATGAAAGCTAAGCTGGTCACAGCACCAGTTATTTCTGCACCAGACTGGACATTACCATTTGAGCTAATGTGTGATGCCAGTGATCACGCCATTGGTACAGTGTTGGGACAGAGGCATGACAAGCTTCTGCACGTCATTTATTACGCTAGTCACGTTCTAAATGATGCCCAGAAAAATTACACAACCACAGAAAAAGAATTACTGGCAGTGGTTTACGCCATTGACAAGTTCAGATCATACTTAGTAGGATCAAAAGTGATTGTGTATATTGATCATGTTGCTCTTAAATATCTACTCACAAAGCAGGATTCAAAACCCAGGCTCATCAGATGGGAGTTACTTCTATAAGAGTTTGATATAGAAATAAGAGACAAAAAAGGGACAGAGAACCAAGTGGCTGATCATCTGTCCCGGATAGAGCCAGTAGAAGGGACGCCCCCC
>NC_029790.2:90134180-90137656 GCF_000816755.2 Arachis ipaensis
CTTACTTTTATTGTACTTCTATCTAACAGAGAACTATCTCACTTCACATTCAAACATTTCTTTTATTGAATTGAAAATGCAAGGGACAAAGCATGCTTTTTTGCTCAGTGAAAGTAAACACACAAGCACACACATAGACTAGCTTACTTATTCTAAGAGTAACAAACATGATGCAAAGACTATTAATTATAATAACTACTTAAAAATGCAAGGACCACTTAAAACAGACATAATGCATGCTTTTTTTTTTCTTTGTAGTGATGAACAAGGAATCATGTACTGTTGTGATAATCTTCCAATTGCTTCCTGCATTTGAGTCATGTCCAGATTGTTATGTAGAGGAATGTGCTGCTGTTCCTCCTCCTCTTGTGGCTCTTCTTCCTCTTGTAATTCTTCTCCCTCTATTGGTTTTTCTCTCTGCCTTCTTCTATGTGGTCTTCGGCTTTGATGTGCTTCAGGAGCCATCATCATTCTTTCAATGGTTATAGGCATGCCTTGGCTTAACCACATTGGATTCTCCTCTTCCATTGGCACTTTAGCCTTTGCACACAACCTCCAAATGGTACTTGGATAGTATAACCAAGACCCGGCCGAGTTCTTCTCAGCAAGCTTTTGAATGTCTTTTGCCAGAGTTTCATGAACTTTTACCTCTCCTCCCACAATTATGCAATGCAACATAATAGCTCTATTCCTGTTAACTTCTGAGGTGTTTACTGTGCCCAGAATTGAACTTTTCAACAACTCATACCATCCCTTTGCTTCTGGGGTAATCAAAGGTGTGCATGTAAGGATGAATGAAGACAAAGCTTGCTTCTTCAATTGTCTTTGCCGTGATCATTTCAAGGAGTGGCAGATTCTCTTTTTGAGGCATGTGATGAGATTTTGTCCTCATGCTATGCTTTCCTCTGTCTTGTCTCTTTCATAAAGTGTTCTTTGACCACCTAGTCATCACAACAAGACAACACACATTAGCTATATCAAACCGTGGCAATGGTGCCTTTTTTTTTTCATTACACTATATGAATCACCATTCCTTATATCCATTTGAACCGTGACTTTTCTTGGAGGACACCAAACTTAATGTTTGGTCATATAGTTGAAAATATGTGTTTCTTCCTCCAACTAGTGAAATTGAAATTCCAATGTCATTCTTGGTCAAATGTTTATAAGAAATGTTTTCATCATAATTTTCCTTTTTCTCTCTCTTTTTTTTTCATGAAGGATCAATTGTGTCCCGAAATCCGTGCATCAAAGTTTGGTGAACACCAAACTTATATCTTGCTTAAGGGGTAAATGTGAGATGCTAGTAGTAAATCACAATTGATGCCTTCATCATAGAATATGATTTCTTTTTAATTGAAATGTCTCAGTAAGAGATAATGTATGATCATTGATGCATGAATTTTTTTTTTTTTCATGAGAAGAGAAAAACCAAACTTAGTGTTTGGTCATATGTTAGGCATATAGTATGAAAATGTTTGTAACACTGGTTTGGTGTGCTTGAAGGCACACCAAACTTTAGAAGTCTTAGCATATGTAAAAAATTTGCATGATTCATTGAGTACGTCCATGAAAAAAAATTTTCATGCTCAGATGATCATAGCTTATTGTACTTGAGGTGGGTTATGAGATGTGGGTGGTGGATGGTAGGCATTTTGGTTGGTGGGTTGGTTATTGGATTGGTACTGGTTGGGGTTGGGGTAGTTGTTTTGAGGTTTTCTGTAGGGGTTCTGGTTAGTTTGCTGCTGGTTGTGGTTTTGGTTGCTTCTTGAGTTGTTTTGGTTCGAGTTTCTCTGCCATGGTTGTTGGTTTTGGGTGTGATTATCTCCCCATCTGAGGTTTGGGTGGTTCTTCTAGGATGGATTGTATGTATCACCATACACTTCATTTGGTCCTTGGTTGTGCATATACTATACTTGCTCTTGTTGTTGTTTTTCTTGAGTTTCTTCATTTTGCCCCCATGTGGATGATGGTTGGCTTGTGTTAACTGCTGCAACTTGGAGGCTATCAATCCTCTTGGCCATTTGCTCAAATTGTTGTTGAATTTGCTGCTGCATCATCTTGTTTTGAGCCAAGATTGAGTCCACTCCTTCTAGCTCCATTACTCCTCTCCTTTGTGACGGTTGGCGATTTCTTTGGTGAGCAAAGAAATATTGATTGTTGGCCACCATGTCAATAAGATTTTGAGCTTCTTCTGCTGTTTTCATCAGTTGCAATGATCCTCCAGCTGAGTGGTCAAGTGATTCTTGAGCCTTTAGAGTGAGTCCTTCATAGAAGTTCTGTAGCTTGTCCCACTCAGTGAACATTTCTGGTGGACATTTCCTCAGCAGAGCCTTGTATCTCTCCCATGCTTCATACAGATTTTCAGCATCCAATTGTGTGAATGTTTGCACCTCAGTTTTCAGCCTGATGACTCTTTGAGGTGGATAGAATTTGGCTAGAAATTTAGTCACCAAATCATCCCAGCTAGTGATGCTTCCTTGAGGAAAAGTTTCAAGCCACTGTGCGGCCTTGTCCCTTAATGAGAATGGGAACAGCAGAAGCTTGTAGGTCTCAGGATTCACGCCATTGGACTTGACAGTGTCACAAATCCTTAAGAAGGTAGATAGATGTTGATTTGGATCCTCCAATGGTCCTCCCCCAAACGAGCAGTTATTTTGGATCAATGTAATGAGTTGTGGCTTCAATTCAAAGTTATTTGCATTGACATTAGGGGTGAGAATGCTGCTTCCACAATGTCTAGCATTTGCAAAGGTATAGGAGGCCAAAACTCTCCTCTGGGGTGGGTTGTTGTTGTTATTGTCTGCTCCACCAGGTGGATTGGTTGAATGTTCCTCCATATCTTGGAATTCTTCTTCTGATTCCTCTTCTCCAACAATATTTTTCCCTCTTTCAGCTCTTCTTAACCTCCTGAGAGTTCTTTCGTCTTGTTCATGAAAAGTGGGTGTGTTTCTTCTTGTACCTGACATACACGCAGAACATAAGAAACACACAAACTAGTGACACTTCAATCTACTTGCTAGAATGAAGTTTTAGTTAGCTTAAGCAAAAATTCAAACAGTTAGCATGTTAATTGAAAATTAAAGGACAGAAAAGAAAAAATGCTTGATCTAGATCTCCACTTTTTGTTCATGCGCCAACGTTTGCCAAAAAGTTTGAGGCTAACGTTGGCGCAAACTTTTGCTCTCCAGGGTGTGTTGTTCATGCACCAACGTTTGCCAAAAAGTTTGAGGCTAACGTTGGCACAAACTTTTGCTCTCCAGGGTGTTGATTTGTGATGCCAAAAGTTTGCCAAAAAGTTTGAGGCAAACTTTTGGTCCAGCTTTTTGCACAAAAGTTTGAGGCAAACTTTTGGTCCAGCTTTTTGCCCAAAAGTTTGCACAAAAGTTTGAGGCAAACTTTTGGTCCAGCTTTTTGCTCCCTGGTTCATTTTCACTTATTCCAAAAGTTTGAGCTAAAGTTTGAGGCAAACTTTG